>NC_044977.1:22103631-22403631 GCF_008728515.1 Papio anubis
TCTGAGAGCTGAAACAAGAAGGCAGAGCGTTGCCCTGTTCAGCCTCAGCTAGGAACATGCACATTGGGTGACTCAAAATTTGCTGCTCTGCACATGCCCATGAGTGACCTTGAAAGCACTTGAGTGTTGATTTTGGGATTACAGAGAAATTTTAGCCAGTAGGTGAATTCACAAATAGGAAATATGTAATAATGCCATCAACTCTATTTTGATGAGGCAGGCGGTAGCCAGACATTAACAAGATTTCAGCAGTGGAATAATGCAATGAGTTATATTTAGGAAGCCAGCTTGGTTATCCATTCACTCAATTATCAATCGTTTAAAGAAAACTCACTGTGTATTAGAAGGTGCACAGAGTGCTTGGAATGCAAATGAATAAATATGGTGCCTGCCCTTAAGGAAATTACAGGTAAGCAGAAGCAGTCTAAGGGAGAAGTCTGGGCTGGCGATGGGGAGGATGAGGCTATCAAAAGTCTTATTGCCAGAATAACTCTTAAGGTGATGAGGACCTGGTATTGCAAAGTGACTGTGGGAGTGAGGAGGGAGGGCAAACACAAAGAGCATTAACTGGTTTATATTTTTGCTTGACTATTACAGTGAGGAAGAACTCCCATACATTTCATATTTAAGGCTGAGGAAGGGTATGCAAAAAAAAAAAAAAAAAAAGAAAGAAAGAAAAAGTATGAAAGTATGTGCTTTTGCTCCAGTGAAAGAAGATAGTTTCCTCAAAGTGGGAGGCTTGTAGAGGGATATTCAGAATGATAAAAATTACATTATGTAAAATTAAGAATGAAATAAACCAAAACCAAAAGATTAGATTTACTGCTGCCAGTGGAACACACAAGTTTTCCAGATTCCAGATATCTTATTGGTTTCTATTTAAATCAGGTCTGAAAAATCTAGTAACAAAAATCTGTATGTTTACCTCATATACTAACATCGTCTGTCTACAATAACCCAAGTTTAGCAGCAAAGTGCTTAACTGTTAACCTTTTCTTGGTAGATTCATGTTGCTTTGTTTTCTATTTTCTGATTTTGGGGAATATATTTTCTCTTGTGTTTAGAGAAATAAGTTTATCATATCTGGATTTATTAATTAATAACATTCTCCTTATACTGCTTTGGGGCAGCTTTGGAAGAAGCTTATGGTTCTGTGGGATCTGTTACCACTTGGTCTGATCTGTTACCTCTTTGTCCCAAAGAGCTTCTCCTCTTCCTTGGCAGGCTCATGAGTTGGTTGGGTGTTCATTTTGACTCAAGTAAATTCACCAAATAATCATCTGCTCTCTGAGTGCCAGGCACTGTGCTGGGCCTGGGGATGAGAAAGATGTAAACGTTCTTATTGCCAAAGAATTAACAATTATCAAAAAGGCTAAGGGAGTCTTCAGGCATTAAATTTTGCTTAGTGCTTTACCTTGCAGATATTAACCTCTCATTGCCAATGTGAAAGGTGAAAGGAATAGAAATGTGAGTGGTAGAGCAAGAACAGGCCACCTACTTGGCCAAGGCTCTGCTTTCAGATGCCTCTAAGCACCTCTTAAACTCATTGGGTAACAAAGACTTTCAAAATCCAACCTTTGTAATGAGAAAGAAATCAAATTCTGGAAGAAATGTGAATCAAGGCAAATACCTTCACTGAAAGCATTTCCCCACTTCTCTCATTTGCTTTTTTTCTTCTCCAAAATGCCTATCCCATGAAAATACTCCTTCTCTACTTCATACCATGAACACTTTCTTGTTAGGAAATAAACAGCAAACAAACTCAATGCATTGACAGGGTATTATTGGTAATACAAGTGCACATGCAGAAGCATAACAATAAGAAGACATTTCAGGCTTCTCTTGAGGGTTACTATGCAGGGAAGAGTTTGGTAAGGGAGTGTTCCACACAGCATTGTACTTGTGGATACATGCTCAGGGTTATCTTGTCCTTGTTAACCTGGAGAATAAATTCTCATACCCTCCCTTAGCTTTTATTACCAGACAACATGGTCTTTGTTTTAATAAGTATCTGTGACTCTAAAGGATCATTCTAGGAACGTCACAATACCAATGTGTTTTGAAGGTCATGACACCAAAATTTTATAAATGCAATATTGTGGGGGCTGTTGAGAAATGAGGATAATAGGCTCATTTAGTCATATGCCTCTTCGTGTAATTGCTGAAAGCAAGATGAAATCATTTTGTTGCATCTGTGGAATATGATGGGACCTGTCTGCTGCAGGAAAGGGAAGGCAGCTGCCTGTGGGTGTGGCATGAGGAAGGAAGGAGCTGCCCACTCTAATGATGGGTCTTTCTGGTCGCAAAGTCTCATCCTTCCGGTCCTAAGAGTAGAACACTGGGGTAAAGTCATTGCCTCTTGAAGGACTAGTTAAAACAGAAATTCCCTGCTTTGTGGAATTGGTATAATTGTAAAGGATTGTTGCGTGTATGAAATGAGATGATCCATGTAATGTACATTGTTTAATTGTGTATATATTAGCTGCTGCTATTACTTTTAACATTATTATCATTCTTATTATATGCAGCAGAAGCCCTTGCACTGACTATCAGGGTCTAAAGAATTTGTTGGTCAAACCTCACCTCCTCTAAGTGGTGACTCTTTGTTCTGACTGAGCCCCATGGCATTGGTGCAAGTCACTTGCTAACACAGGGGTGCAGTTGCGTTCAAATGAGTCATGTGGATGTCTTGTATTTTTCACTTTTGATAATTAGATGGAGAAAAATTAATATGGAATAATATAAAGCCTAATAAGTCATATTCCACTTCTGAGAAATGTGTTTTGGTTAACAAACTCTTTTCTAAGGTATAAATGAACTGGGTTTCATTTTTTTCATCTAGAGTTTGATAACCAAGATCAGATAAGGCATGAGGATGTGCTGATGCCTAGAGTGTGTAGGAAAGGGAATCTTGCACTTGGGACCATTGGTGAAAGGCTGACTTTGTTTGGAGGAATGGCCTGGTGGAGTGCCAGCCCCTGGGTGCCTGCAGGACCAGGCTGGTAAGAAGGAGGTAGGAAGGTGAGGGAACGTATCTTGCTGAGGGCAGGTGAATGGCTCATGTGGCACTGAAATTCCCCAGCAGACTGCCTGTAGCTGGATATGGGATAGGTTGCCAGTGCCTGGGGTGAGATGTCAAGACTAGTTTGGAAAGCTGAAATTTAAAAATATATCATATTTTTGGCCAGCTCAATGTCTTCTAATCCAGCTTCTGCCGTTTATTCCAGCTCAGCAGTCTCTCTTCCCTCAGACTTGACTTCTTTTTCCGAAGTTAAAATAGAAAAGAAAAATAGAAACCATGAAAAAAGAGAAGAGCATTTTCCTCCTTTGCCTACTGGAAAAGTCGATCTGATTTCTAGGTCTCTTACCTCTCTACCTTTTTCATCTTTATTATGTACATAAGCCAGGGCTTTTAAAGCCTCTGCCTGGAAATGCTTAGGGCCTTTTGTATTTTTTTTTTCAAATTGATCTCTTATGAAGAAGTGCCACCCCTCCCCTAACTGCTAATAGGATTAGTGTACTTAAAATTAATATTCTAGCCTCTTCTAAATACAGAAGTGAAGATAGCAAATTATCTTTCTATTATATTTTTATACTTCCATGAAAAATCATAAGTTCCCTTTAGTTATGTGAACAGAGGCGTCTGTTATGTTGAGGAAAGGATCCCAGGAGTCTTTGGATTTTATGAAGACAGCTTTTCTCTGTATTCCCTTGGTATGCAGTTCTCTTACGAGAACTAGTTGGGATTAATGGACGAATTAGAAAAATAAAATAGATATGAATGTGTTTGTACCTCAGACTGGTGAAGTGAGTCAGACCAGTTATATTCCCAAGGGGATTATGAAAGTTTTTCTTAGGGCACCTGAGTAAGTACTTGGATGAAAACCAAGAAAGTGCCACATACTGTTGATGCCAGGTTCTCAGTGGACATTCCTGTAGACAACTGAGAAATGTAGCTGGTCAGGAGAACATACCCAGTGTTTTTGTCAACTTGGAGAGCGAGATCAGTTTAATTCTTATTAAACATCTAACATATAGAAGGCATGCCCATCTCATGAGGGCATTGGGAGGTGGCAAAGGGAATTGTTCTCTTTCCTCACCTCACAATGCCCCCTTTCCCAGCCCTTCTCCTACCTGTACTCTAACACTTGTGATTTCCACACAAAGAGGAGCTTTGTCCGTCTTGTTCACTGTTGAATCCTCAGTGCTTAGAACAATGTCCAGCACCCAGGAAGCACTCAATAAATTACCCATTTAAAATTGATAAATGAATTAACTTAAACTGGGAAAAAATATTGAAGTTGTTGAATGACAGACTTAGGACCTTAAAGAGATCTACTAGAATAAGTTGAATCTACCATGATAAAATGTAATGGGGAAAAAGTGAAAAACCCCTCCCTTAGGTCAAAAATCAACTGTACAATGCCTAGATGAAGAGATACAACTTGGCAATACCTTATATGAAAATGTATTTGATAGTAAACACAACATAAATCAGAAATGTGCTATGATTGGGATAAAAATTTAATATGATTGTAGGCCATGTTAATTAAGATATAATATCTAGAGTGGAGGAGGTGATAGCACTTGTCTTCTTTATGTTAATACCAGGTGTTACTTGGAGTACTATATTCTATTCTTCTATTGTGAATACTAAACTCAAAAAAAGATGTGAGAAATTAAGGGTGTGTTTAATGGAGACTAGTCAAGATCATGAGGGGACTCAGAAAGTGAAGGATAATTGGTAACGTTGAGGACAGTTTTAGGCAGCCCAAGAGAAGGTTCGATGAGCTTCAACCTCCATGTATCTGAGGAGGAACTATTCTTTGGAAGAAGTATCATATTTGTTCTTTGTGTTTTCAGGGACCAAACCTAGGGCAAATGTGTGGAGGTTTCAGGAAGACACACGTCATCTCATCAAAAAGAAGGACTTCATGGTTTGTCAGAGCTGCACTGAGCCCCATGGAGAGTGAGTCTTCTGCTTCTGGACGTTTTCAAACAGGTTGCAAAAGACTGCAGGCTCAAGTACCCAGTTAAACCTGAGGATCTGTCGGATATATTCAGTAGAGATAAGTCATGTGGGCAGATGGGGCTGCTAGGAGAAATCGCATGTTTCATTGATTTCAGGACCAGCCCAACAGTAGAATTCTTTCTCATGAACTGCACTGCTGGGATACAATTTAAGAGTACTCTCATTTACCTGGTCTGCCTCTGTGAAACCTGCGTAATGTAACTGAGATCACCCGGAATTTGTAAGTAGATGCAATTATTCATTTAACAACTATTTATGGAGCACTGGCTCTGTGTACTGAAGTACTTGCTAGAGGCTGAGGTAGAATAATAAACAAGATTCATTTCCTGTCTTTAGGAACCTTAAAGGTATAGTGCCCACAGGACCTCTGCTCTAAACACTAATATTTCAGCTTGGAGGCTCCATTCTCAGACTTGACTGAGCATTTGGTTCACTGCCTTGTATAATTTGTGTGCTTATTGGTTCTGCACATGGACTAACATTTCCTTGAATTCAGGGATTGTTTCTCATTGTTTAACTTCAGCACAATCTCAAAGTACAGTGGTTGGCATAATAGCAGGTATTCAATAAATGTTTGTATAAACAAAACAAACTATACAGATCACTGCCCTGCAAATGAGTTGAGAACAAGAATTTATCCTGGGAAAGTTTGGTGGAGGGACAGTGTCTTAAAAAGCTGAAGGAATTAAAAAGTTTTCTAGGCCTTGGGGATGAGGGCGGGAATGGGGATTGGGTGGGAGTTGACAAATCCAGATTGGGTCAAAGGATGATGAAATTGGCCACAGAACCACTAGACAGGCCATGACAACAGCCTGGGTTATGGGAGATGGGTAATGTTGGTCTTTACTAAGGGGTCGCACCAGCCTTGGGAATCACTTAGTCTAACATATCATTCGGTACCAAATCACACATATAAGAATGGGTTATGGAAATGTCAGAACTTCCAGTTGAGTCATTTAGAGAGAGGAAGAGGAGCGAGTAGTTTCAGAGAGGTCTGAAGCTTGGTTTTAAGTTAAGGAAGTGCTTTTCTTATTGCAGGGAATGTGGCTGGGCTCAGAGGGTCAATTCAGAACAAAAGGGGAGTCTACCTCCTCAAAGATGTGAGGTTAATTCTAATAAGCAGCATTTGGAAGAAGCTGAAGATCCTACAGGATCTGGAAGCCAGGTCTCCCTAGGATAAAGGGTCTGCTCAGTGTGGTCTAGCTTTCAAAAGAGACAAGACTGTGGCAAGAAGAAATCAGAACTGACTGCCAAGCTGAGCCAGCCAGGTTGATCCAGATGGACACTTACACTTGAATAAACAACGTGCTTTTCTTCTTGATCAATGTTTATATTTTGAATTTTATTTTATTTTCTCACATTTTTAAACATTCATTTTTCACAACCAGACTTAGTGAGTCTTTTTATGAGAGTGTGTGGGGCTACTAGGAGCATGATCTCTGGGGTATGGAGACACATTTTTATGTCTGACATTTAGATCTGTCACTTGTTTGCTGGGTGTCCTTGAGCAAGTTTCTTCACCTTCCTAAGCTTTAGTTTCCTTGTTGTAAAGTAAGGGTGATGATAATACTTACCTCATAGATTTCTTGAGAGAATTAAAAAATGTCTGTAAAGTGTTACCATAGCATTTGAGTTCCATAAATGTCAACTCTGTGGTTATTGATGTTACTAAGGTGAAGAGGCAAGAGGGCACTGCGATGATTGTTGCCTCCAAGCTGAAAGAAAGACATCCTCATATTTGAGAAGGAAGAAAAGATAAGAAATTCTGCTTTGGGCATGTCGAGTTTAATGAGTCAGTGGGAAATCCAGGTTGAATAGGAGTCCAGAAGTCAGGAGAGGATGGGGCCAAATATTTGAATATATGCATCGAAATGCAGAGGTGGTGAGTAAAATAAAATAGAAAGGGAGAAGGATCTGGTCTCTATATTCAAGGGTTATCAGAAGAGAGTGACTAAGAAGGAGATCAGAAGGAACAGTTAGAAATAGATGAGAACCAGGATAAAGGCATATTGAGAAAGTCAAAGGATGGATGTTTGATTATGGAAGAAGTGGCCAAGGGAGATAAAAGTAAGCCAAGGCTGGAGGTGGCCTTAGATTTAGCAATGATTGTACCTCTTGTTTCCCTTATTAGGGCAGACAAGGGAGCAGTCATAGCAAAAACCAAACTGTTGTAGATTGAAAAATAAAGAAAAGGTAAAACAGTCATAATATATGAAGAAAAAAATCAGATTAAAAATCATATGTCTGGCTGGGTGCAGTGGCCCATGCCTATAATTCCAGCACTTTGAGAGGTTAAAGTGGGAGGATTGCTTGTGCCCAGGAGTTTGAGACAAGCCTGAGTAGCGTGGTGAGACCCTATTTCTACAATAAAAATGAAAATGAAAATTAGCCAGATGTGGTGGTTCACACCTGTAGTCCCAGCTACTCTGGAGGCGGATGTGGGAGAAATGCTTGAGCCCCACTGTGGTGAGCCATGATAGCACCACTGCCTCCACCCTGGGCAACAGAGTGAGACCCTGTCTCAAAAAAAAAAATCATTTGCCTATTATAACCCATTTTTATTAAAAAATGAAGTTAAAAAAAGAAATATTTGCATGGGGGTTGGTATTTAAAGCATAACTATTTCTTTTCTAATATCACTTGCTGACTGCTTGTAAAGACTGGAGGGCTAAGCTTCCCCTAGACTATTATTTTCACTTCTGTGCTACTTATACCTGCTTTGGACTTGCAGACCTTGCCTCTGGTGTTCTCTCTGCTCTATACTTGATGACCGAACTCTGCTTCCAGTACCTGCTTTTTGGTGCTCTCCAAAGACTGAGCAATTACACAGCTCTGGCTCTTTCTGCTTCAGGCTGCTTTAGAAATGTATTCCACACATCCCACTTGACCCCTGGGACACAGATTCCGGCATAAGAACGTGCCTGTGCCAGCCTGCCCCAGGAGGCAGGTGCACACGCTCTTAGGAGTTATACGATGAAAATATGTATGTTTCTGCAGAAGTATTGCTCATTAGCAAATCGAAGCCCCAGCAAAATTGGTTACTGTAGGAGATAATGTTCCCACAAAATCACTTCCCACTTTTCCATGCTGAGTCATGTCCTGGTTTTATTTTCTCAGGCAGGTAACAACTCCTGTCAATGTCACAGGACATTTTTTTCTCAAATCACTGATTGGAGAGTTTTATACTCTTGAAGATAAGTTACGTTTTAAAGCTCAGTCATGAGAGAAGAAGGAAGCCAGGAGTTGATGGGAATAAATGTTTCCACTCACCTCAAGCCTTCACAGCACCCCCACCAGTTCATGTGACTTTGGATGAATCCCCAGCCCTTCATTCTGTCATCTGTAAAAGGGAATTGTGATGCCAACTTTACCTGTTGTGAGAAACCCATGTGTTAGTGGTTCAAAGGGCTAACAGAGCTGATTGTCCTTAGTAAACAGTCTTCAATTCTGCCTCATTTTACTCCCAGAAAGTATCTCATCTTTTTCCTGACTGAGAAGCTCGTCCCATGAAAAGGGAAATGCTTAAGAAAATATAACCATTTAGTATGAATTGTAATCTCCAACTCAAAATGTTTCTTTACTCTTAGGCTTCCTCCCGCTCTTGTGTGATGCTTAGGCCAGCCTGCTGCTACCTTCTCTTGGATTCTGGAAGGTGTAATATTTTTGAAAAACTATCCTATGGCTTTTTTTTTTCCTATGGTACTTTCTCCTCTTTGTCTCTTACTTGCCTCCATGTAAATAACTAGCCCATATGTATTGCCTGAGGAGAGAGAAAAAGCTTTGTTGGTGCTTTCGTTTCTTCATTAGGGCTTAGAACAGGAGTGAGGCCAAGACAGAAGTGTCTTGGAAAATAGGGAGGAAAACTTCTCATGGATGGCCTCCCCAACGAGGAAGGATTCCTTGGGCTATCAGAATAAGAAATAAGTGAGAAAAGGCAAGTAAGCTCAGGGGGTTCCTGAAAAATGTCCTGTGCCAACCTGGAGGCTTTGGCAATAACTCCAGATAGCATGGGGGATCTGAGGAGAGACAGCCTATGCCTCATTTCTCTTCAGAGTAGCTGGTGAGAGAAGGGAAAATGGCTGTGCCATGCGGCTCTAACCAGATGGGATGTTAGACAGCTCCTAGAGTTTCTCACACCATATTATTATGAGGGAGCAGCAAATGACATCTTTGCATCCGAGAATGGTGGAGAAGGAGTTCCTGAAGGGACTGTGCAGGTGGAAACCAAGGACATGTTTTCAGGCGCCCAGATGGACCAGCCACTGAGGGGGACGTGTGATCGGAGATGGGACAGCAGATGCCAGTGTGAGATGACTCTGAGGTTCAAATGCAAGTGCTCCTTCAGTTGTCCACTCCCATCACACACATGTGCACGTACACACTAGCCACACACATGCACGTCAACCACACACACGCACGTCAACCACACACACATACATACCTTAGCACTAGGTAAGATTGAAGAATTTAGATGGAAAAAAAACTTGGAGAGAATTAGGTTACATTTCTACTACCTCAGTGGGATAGGGACTCAAGAAAGAGATTGGTTTCTGAAACAAATAAAGCTGTATTTCTAACATATCAGAATTTGTAGACTAAGATGCTTCCTACACTTGATTAGCTGTTCTTTCTTCTTTTAATATTTTCTTTTCTTTGTTTCTGCTGTTATCCATCTCTGTTACTTTCCATAGCATCTTCTCTCTTGACCTACATATGTGTGCAGGCCTTTTCTAACATTAATGCCAAAAGATAGTAAACCACAGATCCCCAGTTCTCCCTGATACCATCTGTTTGCAGCTCACTAGGACCAATCTCATTGTTTTCTTGACTCTTGTTTGTTTCAGTTGCTGTAAGAAGCCCAAGACTTCTTCTGTTCTCCCTTTATCTTCCATGCTTTTCATGTAATTCTGCACATACCGATTTTGTACCATGTCCAACCCCTCCCCAACTCCTAAAATCTTCCCATTGGACCCTCAGGGACTCATGGAACATCATAGTCAAACCTTTGTAGCACCAGCTGTTTGGATTCCTGTGCTGATCATTTGCCTGCTTGTTTTCGGCCCATTTCCCACTTTTCCTCTCCTCTGCTCTCTATTACAGGTGACAGAGCTCGTCAAAAGCTCCGTTGTCACCTGGCTGCCATCTAGGTTCAGAAAATAGAAAGCACTGGTGGAACATTAACGAGTGGTGGCAAAGGAGAAACAGGGCATTCCTCCCCATCCTCTCCACATGAGCCTCTCGCAGTGTCTTCTCTTTCGTTCTGGTTCCTTCTGGATGAACTTCCTCTGTGGTCCCAGCTTCCACTTGGTTTCAGGTCCTGCCAGGTGGCTGAGCTCCTGGGCGTGGAACCGTCTCCTCCTTCTCTGGGCTTTCCAGACAAATCACTGACAGTGCCCTTCTACTCTGAATATATATATATATATTTTTGAGACGGAGTCTCTCTCTGTTGCCCAGGCTGGAGTGCAGTGGCCGGATCTCAGCTCACTGAAGCTCCCCCTCCCGGGTTTACGCCATTCTCCTGCCTCAGCCTCCCAAGTAGCTGGGACTACAGGCGCCCGCCACTTCGCCCGGCTAGTTTTTTTGTGTTTTTTTTTTTTTAGTGGAGACGGGGTTTCACCGCGTTAGTCAGGATGGTCTCGATCTCCTGACCTCATGATCCGCCCGTCTTGGCCTCCCAAAGTGCTGGGATTACAGGCTTGAGCCACCGCGCCTGGCCTCCTCTGAATATTCTTTACTGTACCTCTTTGGGCTTCTCAACTCTTCCAATAACTTTTATTAATATAACCAATTCTTTGAGTAAAATAAACTGTCTGATGTGGGTTATTTTCTCCTGATTGGACCCTGACACAGTTTTGTTTACCTTCCTGCTCTGACTAAAAGATCTTTCTTGAGGATCCTACTTCCCCTGTAGCCCTTTCCTTTGGTGACATTTTTTTCCCCCCTTCTTGAAACTCTAGTTCCACTGAGTCTAGATATGGGTTAGATGCCCCTCGTTGTTTCTTACTACCATTTTCAGACTGTTCTTCTTCCATTCTACCCTAAACTCTTCGAACTTTGAGTCTCACTTCATCACACTATATCTTCTACTCCTCTTCATCTCTGGTCCTTGGATTATTTGTTTCTGGATGAATTTAGCTACTGGCTCTTTATTACACTCTTCAATACTATTCCTGTCTCAATTCTTAGTGATTTCAACAAAAATCACGACACAAATGATTCCTTCAACACTGCCTTTTCCATTGATGGAACTCCCCTACAAAGATGATATTGCTCTGTATTCTACCTTAACTACTACTCATTTCCCTGGTAATATCCTAGGCCTTATTATTCCCAATGACTGCAACCCCTTCATAATCTCAATTTTATATATGCCACCCTCTGATCTCTTTCTCTAGTGCCCTACATTTCTAGCTAACTCTCTTTAGTACCTGAACTCCATCTATCCCTTGATTCCAGCATGGATTTCAGTGTATTGGTTCTTCTACCTTTTCACTATTTATTATTCCTTATGTCTTTATTTCTTTCTTTATCCAGATTAAATTCCATGTCAATTATTACTCACTCCCATGTATACAGCCTCAAATACCTCAAGCCCCTCTCTTGCTTTATTATAACTTGACAGAACCTCAATCCTGATTAAAACCCATTTTCTGCCTACTCTGCCCCTGAATCTGAGCAACTTCATACACCCGGGCAAAAACACAGCCACTGGGTCAGGAACATTTCTATCAAGAGGCCCTTAGTGCTGACTGAGAAAAGACTACATTTTCTTAGCCATTCACTTGCCCTCTATTCCAGATGATTGTTCTATGCTTTCTCCTCTCTCCTCCAACCTCATGGCAGTCATGGAGGTATGTCACTCAGATCTCCTGCTGAGAGTATCTGTGGGGCACAGGTGATGGACAGCCTCTAGCTGCTGCACATTTGGGTTTACTGCGGCATTCATACGAAGGCCACTTTTTCCCCTGGACTTCTCCCAGCCAGTGATTAGTGGGAGTACTAGAACCAGGCCACTCCTATCAAACATGAGACTGCTTTAATGGGATCCTTTGCTTTGGGACACTTCATTGGCCTGGTGAGACATTTTCAGAATTGTACTTCAGTCTAAGTCTCTTTCTCCTTCCTCTCTTATTTCAAAGCTGGGATATTTGGATTGAAGTTTGAAGACTCTTTCCGCATCTCTTGCTTTCTCCCCCATTATTATTCATGGATGTTTCCCCAATGAATCTCTTTTGTATCTACTTCTATCTTGATACCTGCTTCTTGGAGGATCAGAACTAGTCTTCAATACTTGAATGCTGTCTCCCAATGCTCCCTCTTCACTGAAGATTTTGTCTTTTAAATCAATAAGAAAATCGAAACTATCAAATTAGAATTTCCACAAAATTCCCACACCTTATTTATTCAGCTATCAGGACATGTTTCCTTATATCCTGTCTTTTCATTTGTTACCATAGATGACATATCCATTTTATTATGTACAGGCCAACCTCTCCACTTAGGCACCAGATTCCATCCCAACTTGATACTCAAGGAAGTATCTCCAGTAAGTTTTTTCTCTTGTGTGCATCTCCTCTCTTTTCTATATCATTAATTACCCCTCTCTACTCTATCATTCCTATCAGCAAAAAGCATGGTATTGTGTCACCCACCCTAAAAAATATTTTCTTGATCCTACTTTTTCCTCTCCCTACTAGCACATTTTACCTTCCTTTTTACCTAAACTGCTGAAATGTATTCTTTTTTCCTTTTGTAGTATTTCTATACTTACAGTTTCTCTCCTCCCAATCTTTTAAATGCAACTCAACCTCATTTTTACTTACTCTACCGAAACTGCTCTTGTTGAAGTTAGCAACAGCCTCTACATGCTTAGATTCAAAGGCCAATTTGAATGACCTATCCATAGTACTTGATACGGTTGATCACTCCCTCCTATTTCTTTATTTATTAACATCCAGGACACTGTATTTTTTTGGTTTACCTCCTTTCTCATTATTTATTTCACTCTCCTGCTGGTTTCTCATATGCTTCCTGGAATTTTTTTTTTTTTAAGTGACAGTGGAGTGCTCCAGAGCTCTCTGCACTCACTCACTTGATGATCTCATTCAGACCCATGGATTATTTATCTAGCTACTGACAAATCACATCTCCAGCCTGAACTTCCTTGAATTCCAGACTTACATATCCATCTGCCTACTTGTTATGTCTAGTTGAATACCTCATAGATATCTCAAACTTGGCATGTCCCAAGCCAAAACTGTCATCTTCTCCCACACCTATGCAAATGCACCACAAACAAAACTGGCTTCACTACAGTCATTGACTTCTTAGTTAATGGCATTTCCATTTGTCCAGCTGCTTGGATCTGAAACATTGGAGATTTTCTAGACACTTCTCTTTCTGTCACACTCAATGTCCCATCTATCAGAAAATCCTTGTGGCTCTATCCTTAAAATACATCTAGAACCCAACAAACTTTTACCACCTTGATTGCTGCCATCCAGTCCTCCTCTCATCAATCATCCCTCATCTGTTTTATTGCAACATCCTTTAATTGTTCTCCCTGCTTCAGCTTTTATTTTGCTAACAGCATTTTAAGAGATTCTTTTAAAATGCAGGTTTGCCATACCACTCTCTACTTAAAACTCTCTAATAATCTCCATTTCCTCCAGAGTAAAATCAGTTTTACTGAGAAGCTGAGAAGTGTCACAACTGTGGAGGTTCTGAGTCACCACAGAAAGTCTTTACAATGGCCTAAACACCCTCCATAACATTGGCCTGCATCACCTTGGTATATCACTGACCTTAGTTCTTGCTCCAACCTTTCTGGCCTCCTGATTCCCCTGAAAAATCAAGTGCATTTCTATTTTTTGGCCTTTGCACTACCTCTTCCATCTGCTTGGAATTCTCTTCCAAATGAATCTCTCACCTTCTTTAAGACCTTGCTCAAATCTCACCTTCACAATGAGGCTCAATTGGACCGTACTGTTTTGAGTACAGTGTCCTCAGCACTCTTGTCATTTATTTACCTGGTTCTTATTTTCCCAGTTGAACTCATCACCTCTTAATGTAATTTACTTATGTCATATTTATTGTCTGCCGTGTCGAAATGGCATATAAGTTTCATGAGGGTGGAATTTGTGTCTCCAGGAAAAACAATAGTGCTTGGAACATAGTAAACACCAATAAATAATTACTGAATGACTACTGATTACCTAGTACAGTCGTTTAATTTTAGAAACAAAAACACCACCAAGTACTGAGTGGCAATATAGCATTGTGCCTGAGCACACTCATGCAGGAGTCAGGTTTTCTGGAGTCTGTGAGATGCTGAGCAAATTCCTTGACCTCCTGAGACCATGGCTTTCTTATCTATAAAATAGAAATATTAATTATATGTACTTCATAGGCTCTTCAAAAGGACTAGGTGAAACAGTAGTGTAAAGCATTTGAAAGTGGCTGAATAGGAACAGCTCCAGTCTACAGTTCCCAGTGTGAGCGACGCAGAAGATGAGTGATTTCTGCATTTCCAACTGAGGTACCTGGTTCATCTCACTGGGGCTTGTCAGACAGTGGGTGCAGCCCACGGAGCAGGGCGGGGTATCGCCTCACCCAGGAAGTGCAAGGGGTCAGGGAATTCCCTTTCCTAGCAAAGGGAAGCCGTGACAGATGGTACCTGGAAATTCGGGACACTTCCACCCTAATACTGCACTTTTCCAATGGCCTTAGCAAACGGCACACCAGGAGGTTATATCCCGTGCCTGGCTTGGAGGGTCCCACGCCCACAGAGCCTCGCTCACTGCTAGCACAACAGTCTGAGATCGAACTGCAAGGCGGCATCTGCCAATGGGGGGCATCCACCATTGCTGAGGCTTGAATAGGTGAACAAAGTGGCTGGGAAGCTCGAACTGGGTGGAGCCCACCGCAGCTCAAGGAGGCCTGCCTGCCTCTGTAGACTCCACCTCTGGGGACAGGGCATAGCTGAACAAAAGGCAGCAGAAATGTCTTAAACGTTCCTGTCTGACAGCTTTGAAGAGAGTAGTGGTTCTTCCAGCATGGAGTTTGAGATCTGAAGTGGGTCCCTGACCCCTGAGTAGTCTAACTGGGAGACACCTCCCAGTAGGAGCCAACTGACACCTTATACAGCCAGGTGCCCCTCTGAGACGAAGCTTCCAGAGGAAGGATCAGGCAGCAATATCTGCCATTCTGCAATATTTGCTGTTCTGCAGCCTCCACTGGTGATACCTAGGCAAACCGGGTCTGTAGTGGACCTCTAGCAAACTCCAACAGACCTGCAGCTGAGGGTCCTGACTGTTAGAAGGAAAACTAACAAACAAAAAGGACATCCACATCAAAACCCCATCTGTACATCACCATCATCAAAGACCAAAGGTAGATAAAACCACAAAGTTGGGGGGAAACCAGAGCAGAAAAGCTAAAAATTCTAAAAATCAGAGCACCTCTTCTCCTCCAAAAGAACGCAGCTCCTCACCAGCAGTGGAACAAAGCTGGATGGAGAATGAATTTTAAGAGTTAAGAGAAGAAGGTTTCAGACAATCGATAATAACAAACTTCTCCAAGCTAAAGGAGGATGTTCGAACCCATTGCAAAGAAGCTAAAAACCTTGAAAAAAGATTAGACAAATGGCTAACTAGAATAAACAGTGTAAAAAAGTCCTTAAATGACTCAATGGAGCTGAAAACCATGGCATGAGAACTACATGACGCATGCACAAGCTTCAGTAGCTGATTTGATCAAGTGGAAGAAAGGGTATCAGTCATTGAAGGTCAAATGAACGAAATAAAATGAGAAAACAAGGTTAGAGAAAAAAGAGTAAAAAGAAACGAACAAAGCATCCAAGAAATATGGGACTATGTGAAAAGACCAAATCTATGTTTGATTGGTGTACCTGAAAGTGACAGGGAGAATGGAACCAATTGAAAACATTCTTCAAGATATTATCCAGGAGAACTTCCCCAACCTAGTGAGGCAGGCCAATTTTCAAATTCAGGAAATACAGAGAACACCACAAAGATGTTCCTCCAGAAGAGCAACTCCAAGACACATAATTGTCAGATTTACTGAAATCGAAATTAAGGAAAAAATGTTAAGTGCAGCCAGAGAGAAAGGTCGGGTTATCCACAAAGGGAAGCCCGTCAGACTAACAGCAGATCTCTCAGCAGAAACTCTACAAGCCAGAAGAGAGTGGGGGCCAATATTCAACATTCTTAAAGAAAAGAATTTTCAACCCGGAATTTCATAGCCAGCCAAACTAAGCTTCATAAGTGAAGGAAAAATAAAATCCTTTACAGACAAACAAATGCTGAGAGATTTTGTCACCACTAGGCCTGTCTTACAAGAGCTCCTAAAGGAAGCACTAAACATGGAAAGGAACAACCGGTATCAGCCATTGCAAAAACATGCCAAATTGTAAAGACCACCAATGCTAGGAAGAAACTGCAACAACTAATGAGCAAAATCATAATGATAGGATCAAATTCACACATAACAATATTAACCTTGAATGTGAATGGGCTAAATGCTCCAATTAAAAGACACAGACTGGCAAATTGGATGAAGAGTCAATATCCATCAGTGTGCTGTATTCAGGAGACCTATCTCACATGCAGAGACACATATAGGCTCAAAATAAAGGGATGGAGGAAGATCTACCAAGCAAATGGAAAACGAACAAAGAAACAAAAAAGCAGGGGTTGCAATTCTAGTCTCTGATAAAACAGACTTTAAACCAACAAAGATCAAAAGAGACAAAGAAGGCCATTACATAATGGTAAAGGGATCGATTCAACAAGAAGAGCTAACTATCCTAAATATATATGCACTCAATACAAGAGCACCCAGATTCATAAAGCAAGCCCTTAGAGACCTACAAAGAGACTTAGACTCCCACACAACAATAATGGGAGACTTTAACACCCGATTGTCAACATTACACAGATGAGCGAGACAGAAAGTTAATAAGGATATCCAGGAATTGAACTCAACTCTGTACCAAGCAGACCTAATAGACATCTACAGAACTCTCCACCCCCAATCAACAGAATATACATTCTTCTCAGCACCACATGACACTTTTTCCAAAATTAACCACATAGTTGGAAGTAAAGCACTCCTCAGAAAATGTAAAAGAACAGAAATTATAACAAACTGTCTCTCAGACCACAGTGCAATCCAACTAGAATTCAGGATTAAGAAACTCACTCAAAACCACTCAACTACATGAAAACTGAACAACCTGCTCCTGAATGACTACTGGGTACATAACGAAATGAAGGCAGAAATAAAGATATTCTTTGAAACCAATGAGAGCAAAAACACAATGTACCAGAATCTCTGGGACACATTTAAAGCAGTGTGTAGAGGGAAATGTGTAGCACTAAATGCCCACAAGAGAAAGCAGGAAGGATCTAAAATTGACACCCTAACATCACAATTAAAAGAATTAGAGAAGCAAGAGCAAACACATTCAAAAGCTAGCAGAAGGCAAGAAATAACTAAGATCAGAGCAGAACTGAAGGAGATAGAGACACAAAAATCCCTTCAAAGAATCAATGAATCCAGGAGTTGGTTTTTTGAAAAGATCAACAAAATTGATAGACCGCTAGCAAGACTAATATAGAAGAAAAGAGAGAAGAATCAAATAGAAGCAATAAAAAATCATAGAGGGGATATTACCACTGATCTCACAGAAATACAAACTACCATCAGAGAATACTATAAACACCTCTAAACAAATAAACTAGAAAATATAGAAGAAATAGATAAATTCCTGGACACATACACCCTCCCAAGACTAAACCAGGAAGAAGTTGAATCCTTGAATAGACCAATAACAGGTTCTGAAATTGAAGCAATATTTAATAGCCTACTAACCAAAAAAAGTCCAGGACCAGATGGATTCACAGCTGAATTCTACCACAGGTACCAAGAGGAGCTGGTGCCATTCCTTCTGAAACTATTCCAATCAATAGAAAAAGAGGGAATCCTCTCTAATTCATTTTATGAGGTGAACATCATCCTGATACCAAAGCCTGACAGAGAGACAACAAAAAAAGAGAATTTTAGACCAATATCCCTGAAGAACATCGATGCAAAAATCCGCAATAAAATACTGGCAAACCGAATCCAGCAGCACATCAAAAAGTCTATCCACCATAATCAAGCTGGCTTCATCCCTGGGATGCAAGGATGGTTCAACATAGGCAAATCAATACACGTAATCCATCATATAAACAGAACCAAAGACAAAAACCACATGATTATCTTAATAGATGCAGAAACAGCCATTGACAAAATTCAACAGCCCTTCATGCTATAAACTCTTAATAAATTAGGTATGGTTCTGTAAATATCTATTAGGTCCATTTGGTCTAGAGTGTAGATTAAGTTCAATGTTTCTATGTTGATTTTCCATCAGATCTGTCCAGTGCTTCAAGTAGTGTCGAAGTCTCCAGCTCTTACTGTATTGGGATCTCTCTCTCTCTTTAGTTCTAATAATATTTACTTTATATATCTGAGTGCTTCAGTGTTGGATGCATATATATTTACCATTGAATCATCTTGCTAAATTGACCCCTTTATCATTATGTAATAACCGTCTTTGTCTTTTATTTTACAGTTTTTGTCTTGAAATCTATTTAATGTGGTTTAAGTATAGCTACTGTGGCTCTTTTTTGTTTCTACTGGCATGAAATTTTTTCTATCCCTTTATTTTCAGTCTTGGTATATTTTTATAGGTAAAATGTGTTTCTTATAGGTAACAGATAATTGGATCTTGTTTTTTATTCCATTCAACCACTCCATCTTTTGATTGAAGAGCTTAGCCCATTGAAATTCAATGTCATTATTAATAAGTGCTTACATCTTCCATTTTGTTATTTGTTTTCTGGTCTTCTTTACCCTCTTTCCTTTTTTTCCTCTGTTCCTTTTAGTGAAGATTTTCTCTGCTGCTATTATTTAATTTCTTGTTTTCTATTTTTTGAGTATCCATTGTATGTTTTGATTTGACATTACCATGAGGCTTGCATACACTATCTTGTCACTCATTATTTTAAGCTGATAACAACTTAGCACTGTTTGCTTAAACAAATGAATAAAGAATCACAAAGAAAGTTAATAAAAACTCTACACCTTAGCTTCACCCCCCCACTTTTTAACCTTTTGTTGTTTCCATTTGCATCTTATTGTTCCATTGTACTAAGTCTTGAAAAATTGTTTTAGTTATTATTTTTCATTGGTTCACTGCTTAGTCTTTCTATTTAAGATGAGGGGTTTACTCACCAATTACAGTTCTGTAATATTCTGTGTTTTTCTGTGTGCATACTATTACCAGTGAGATTTATATCTTCAAATAATTTCTTATTGCTTATTAATATCTTTTTCCTTCTGTCTGCATTTTTTGCAGGACAGGTCTGAGTGATGAAATCTCTCAGCATTTTTGTATGTGGGAAAGTGTTTATTTCTCCTTCATGTTTGAAGGATATTTTTGCCAGATACACTATTTTAGGGGAAGAGTATTTTCCTTCAGCATCTTAAATATATTATGCCACTCTCTCCTGACCTATAAGGTTTCCACTGAAAAGTCTGCTGCCAGATGTGCTGGAGCTCTATTGTATGTTGTTTCTTTTTTCTTGCTGTTTTTAGGATCCCTTCTTTATCCTTGATCTTTGGGAGTTTATTAAATGCCTTGAGGTAGTCTTCTTTGGGTTAAACCTGCTTGGTGCTTGATAACTTTCCTTTACTTGGATATTGGTATCTTTCTCTAGGTTTGAGAAGCTCTCCATTATTATCCCTTCAGATAGACTTTCTCCCCTTATCTATTTCTCTACCTCCTCTTAATAACTCTTAGATTTGCCCCTTTGAGGCTATTTTCTAGAGCCTGTAGGCATGCTTTTTATTATTCTTTTTTCTTTTGTCTACCCTGACTATGTATTTTCAAATAGCCTGTCTTCAGGCTCACTAATTCTTTTTTTCTGTGTGATCAATTCTGCCGTTGAAACACTCTGATGCATTCTTCAGTATGTCAATTGCGTTTCTCAACTCCAAAATATCTGCTTGATTCTTTTTAATTATTTCAATCTCTTTGTTAAATTTACTTGATAGAATTCTAAATTTCTTCTCTGTATTATCTCAAATTTCCTCAAAACTTATATTGAGTTCTCTTCCTGAAGGGTAACATATTTTTATTTCTCCAGGATTGGTGCCTGGTGACTTATTTAGCTCATTTGGTGAGGCCATGTTTTCCTGGATGGTCTTGTTGCTTGTGGATATTCATCTGTGACTAGGCATTGGAAACTTATATATTTATTATAGTCTTTGCAGTCTGGACTTGTTTGTAATCATCCTTGGGAAGGCTTTCCAGGTATTTGAAAGGATTTGGGTGTTGTGGTTTCAGCCATATATGCATTGGGGGCACCCTGTGCCCACTAACACTGTGGTTTTTGCAGACTGATAGATGTACTGCCTTAATATTCTTGGATAAGCTCTGGAAGAATTCTCTGGATTACCAGGCAGAGACTGTTTTTCTCTTCTCTTACTTTCTTCTAAATGAACAGAGTCTCTCTCTTTTCTGAGCTGCCTTGAGTGCGTGGTGGTGAGGAGATACAAACATCCCTGTGACCTCCACCCCTGGGACTGCAGTGGATCAGACCTGAAGCCAGCACAGCACTAGGTCTCACCCAAGGCCCACTGTAACCACTACCTCGCTACTGCCTATGTTCGCTCAAGGTCCTAGGGCTCTATAATCAGCAGGTGGTGAAACCATCCAGGCTTGTGTACTTTCCTTCAGGGCAGAGAGTTCCCCCATGCCCCTGGGCAGGTCCAGAGGTGCCATCTGGGAGCCAGGGGCTGGAGTTAAAAGCCTTGGAAGTCTACTTGGTGTTCTAGTGTACTGTAGCAGAGCTGTTACTCAAACCACAAGATGCAGTCCTTCCTACTCCTCCTTCCTCTTTCTACAAACAGAGAATTCTCACCCCGTGGCCACCACTGCCACAGACCCGTGAGGAGTATTGCCAAGCTACTGCTGATGCTCCCTTGAGGCCCAAAGGCTCTTCAGTCACCTTGTGGTGAATGCTGCTTTCCCTGGGACTCACCCTGCAGGGCATTGGGCTTCTCTGTGGCCCAGAGCAGGTCCAGAAATGCCATCCAAGAGCCACAGCCTAGAATTGTCGACCCCAAGAGCCCATCTGGTGCTCTACCCCCTATGGCCAAGCTGGCACTTAAGGTATGAGACAAAGCACCCTTTACTTTTCTGTCTGCTTTTCTCAAGCAGGAGTCTCTCCCTGTAACCACCACAACTGGGAATGTGCTGAGTCTCACCTGAAGCCAGCGAGTCTCAGAGTCTTACCCAAGGTCCATCAGGTACTATCTGGGTATTACTTCTGGTTACTCAGGGCCCAAGGGCTCTTTAGTCAGCAGGTGATGGGTCGTGCTGGGACTTGGTCCTTTTGTTTAACACTGCTGCTTCCTTTATGGCCCAGGGTATGCCTAGAAATGCCATCTGAGAACGAGGGTGTGGAAAGGAGGCCTCATGACTCTGACTGGTTCTTTATCCTGTTGTGACTGAGCTGGTATCCAAGGTGCAAGACAAAGTTCTCTTTACTCTCTCTCCTCTCCTGAAGTGAAGGGAAGGGGTCTTTTTTGGAGCCATGAACTGTGCAGCCTGGGGTTGGGGAAGGAGTCATACAAGCACTACTTTAGCCAGCCCAGCTGATGTCTCACTAGGTCATGTGCTCCCCAAATTCACTGGCTGTGAGCCCAGTTTAGCACTAGAACTTGCCTAGGAGTTGCAGTACTCCTGTCCTAGACTGCCTTTGAAGTTTATTTAGAGCTCCGGAGTACTTTAGCCCGAGGTCGTGAGGCTTGCCAGAAGTCAAGTTCTAATTGCTGGAGTGGGTAATTCCCTTCTGGCTAGGACTGGTTTAAATACTCTTTCCATGGGTGGACGTCAGCTGAGTTCAACCTGGTTTTGCTTTCTGCTGTGAGAGGGCATGATTGAGTTCAATGCAAAGTCTCACAATTGTCATGCTTAAACTCTTCCAAATGCACAGATTCTTTCTTCACACCATGCGACTGTTGCTAGCAGACAGGGTGGGGTGGCCTCGGGGACTCAAGAGTCTTTCCTACCCTCTTCAGTGTCTCTTTCAGGGATATGAAGTGAAAACTAGGTACTGTGAGGGCTCACCTGGTTTTTGGTTCCTATAAAGGTGATTTGTGTGTGTGTATGTGTGTGTGTGTGTGTGTGTGTGTAGATGGTTGTTAACTTGTTGTTCTTACAGGACGTATGATCATTGGAGCTTTCCACCCCTTTCCCACAAGTGCAATTTTGTTACACGCATATATCACATAGTGGTGAAGTCTTGGTTTTTAGTGTATTTCAGACATGTTTGAGTTTGCTTCATTCCCAGAAGGCGGTGGATAGGCTTTCCTGGGCAATTAGGGATGTTGGGGTGGGTGGGGAGCATCTGCTTAACTCCCAGTTTCCAGGCAGCTTGCTTCAAAACGTTTCCAGACATATGAATTTCAAAAAGCAACAAATTCTCAGAATAAATTCAGTTCTGAGCATTCCATGGCTGGTTTTCAGCCCACAACTTCATTTCCTTCTTGCCAAAACAATTTCTGAGGAAAAACTGCGCAATTCAGAATGATGGCTCAGTGACAGGAGACATTTTTGCCCATGTGAAGGATTTTCAGATCCTGATTCTAAGCTAGAAGGGCATAGATTTTTTTTCTGAGATGGGCCAGGAAGTTTATGTAGATTTTTCTTTCACTCCCTGTAAACTTCATCCCCAAATTCCCACACCCTCTTGCTGATTTCTTAAGCTTACCAGAAAGTTATATTTGACATTGCCTGCTCCATGTTTATGCCATATCTTTAGTCATCTGTTTGACTTTGTTGTCTTAATTCCTTAACCTTATATTTTATTACTTATTTATTTATTGTTTGGAGGTATTGCTCTGTTGCTCAGGCTGGAGTGTAGTAGCATGATCATAGCTCACTGCAGCCTGAACCTTTGGGCTCATGAAATCCTCCTGTCTCAGCCTACTGAGTAGCTATAACTAAAGGCGTGCATCACCACACCTAGCTAATGTTTGAATGTTTTTGTAGAGATGGAGTCTTACTGTATTTCCCAGGCTTATCTCAAACTCCTGGCCTCAAGCAATTCTCCTGCCTCAACCTCCCGAAGCGCTGGGATTGCAGACATGAACTACTGTGTCCTGTCCTTAACTTTAATTTGAAGAAGAAAAACATGCAAATATTTTTTAACTATAATCTCATTTACATTTTACTTCATTTAGTAGCATCGCAGAAGAACGCATTGATCTGGTCTTATCATCCATGAGCTGTCTTCATTGTGGATCTCCTCATTCTTCATGCTGTTTCCCCTGCTCTTTTTCTTCTTACCTGTTCCACCTCCTTGGCCCTTTCTTGTATAGATATCCTCTCTCTATTTTTAATACTCTCTCTTGATTTGATCTGCTATGTCTCCTGAGCTTCTTAGGCTCATAGAATGTTGGAGGTGGCATGTTTTAGAGATAATCTGCCTCACGACTGTAATTTGGGGGGTAAGGGTTTTGAAGCTCAGAGAAGTAACATGATTTACCCAAAGTCCACTGTAAGGCAGAGGCAGGAATGAACCTCATCCTCTGCCTTCTGCTCTGGTGCTTCTCTCTGTTGGGCTCTCCTTTCTTTTCTGTTACTCTAAGGCAGAGCTTGCAGATTGCCAGCTCAGGGACCATATTTAGCTCATGGACAAGTTTTGGTTGACCTGCATATAAGTAAAAAAATTTGTTAATATTTAAAAATGAGGGACTTCATATAAGGTCTCGAGGTAGACAGTAGAGTGGTTAAGAGTATGATTCTTAGAGCCAGGAGTCCCAGTTCAAATCCCAAACTGACTAACAGGTTACTGTGAAAGAATTAACTGGCCAAACCATCCCTTGTGTTCTTTATCTGTAAAATAAGATTGGTAATAGTCCTTATCTCATTGAGTTGTTAAATAAACAAGGGTACATGTAAAATGATTAGAACAGTGCCTGGTACATGACAAGTGCTCTATATGTTTGTTAATCAGCTGCTTTTTATCATCATTTCATGCTGCTGTGTTTCTCACTCTGAATCAGGAGGCTTTGCCCATTGTGTCACCTTCCTGGCCCACTTGCCTGTGTATAAAACCCCTGCCCTTGAGGACCAAATCCTTGACTCCATCAAAACCTTTCAGGAACAGTGAAGTTTCGTAAACTTTGTGAGCTCACTCTTATTTGGAGAAACAACCTCTCTGGATCAAAAACAGTGTGGAGTAATATAAACTTAAAAATGTAGTGTTGCTACTTGCAGATACGTAGCATAATGCTGTGTGAGCTGAACTATACGTGCTAGAGCAATGTCCTTCAAGTTGCAGATGTGGACTCACTGGTGGGAAGAAAATCAAATTAAAAAGTTATGAAAAGATTAAAAAAAGAATGTTAATAAAATATATTACGTTCTATGAAATAAGGGCAACATTTTTTCTATGAAACCTTTTTCAATTACATATTCATGTGTTTGGGATAGGATGTAAAACGCATTTCTTACTGTGAGTCCTCATCAAAAAGTTAGAAAGTCATTGTGCTAGCGAATCTTGTATTTTAATAAGTACATTCAAATAGTTCCCAACTGACATATTCTTTTAATAGTGTACTTCCTCTAAAGTCTTCTCTCTCAAGAAGGCTCTTCGTTGTATTATTTATTTGCTTAGCAAACCACTTTTTCTTAGATAATATGAAAGGGAAAATTCCATTACCAGAAGATTGCATAAGAAAATTGTCATCTAGCAGATTTTCTGAGTTGATCTAATCATAACACATTCTTAACAATTATAATAACCTTGTTCAATAAGTGCTTTTTCTGGTTCTTGTCCATGTACGTAAGAAAAGTTTGAGACTATGCATGACTTACATTGTTGGAACAGTGGAGAGGATTTATCTGTTAACAGTTCTTTATTCTACCATCAGAAGCAATTTCCTCATCTTACCTCACTCAGTGTTTACTAATGCCTATATTCTGGCTACCTGGTAATAAATACCTTAAACATTGCACTGAACTTTCATGACATACCCTATTCTTCCTTGTCCTTCTAAGGCTGCCCTTTAAATTTGTTGTAACTGATTTCATTTTTATAAACAGAAGGAAGGTGGCCCTGAGCTATTTAAGGTGGAACACGAGGTTGCATTAAGTGTCCATCCTCCAACTTGAATCCTGGAGGCATCCCATTAGATGAAAAAATTAGCCAATTCTCCTAAAAATGTATACTTATTTTATATGATTTTACTACTATACTGACATATTATATATATTACAAAACACATATAAAAGTTGGAGTTAAAAAGGGTGAAATGTTGCATTGGGTTAATTATTACACTGCTATAAAGAAATACTCAAGACTGGGTAACTTATAAAGGAGAGAGGTTTAATTGACTCACAGTTCTACGTGGCTGGGAAGGCCTCAGGAAACTTACAATCATGGTGGAAAGGGAAGCAAGCACCTTCTTCACAAGGTAGCAGGAGAGAGAAAGAGCAGAAACTGTCACTCATAAAACCATCAAATCTCATGAGAACTCACTCACTGTCACTAGAATTGTATAGGGGAAACTGCCCTATGATCTGATCACCTCCCAGTAGGTCCCTCCCTTGACACGTGGGGATTACAATTAGAGATGAGATTTGGATGGGGACACAGAACCAAACCATATCATTCTGTCCCAGCCCCTTCCAAATCTCATGTCTTTCTTACATTTCAAAACATAGTCATGCCTTCCCAACAGTCCCACAAGGTCTTAACTCATTCCAGCATTAACCAAAAAGTTCAAGTCCAAAATCTCATCTGAGAAGGCAAGTCCCTTCTGCCTAGGCGCCTGTAAAATCAAAAGCAAGCTAGTTCATTCCAAGACACAATGGGGTTACAGACGTTGGATAAATGCTCCCATTCAAAATGGGAGAAATTGGCCAAAACAAAAGGTCTACAGGACCTATGCAAGTCTGAAATCCAACAGGGCAGTCATTAAATCTTAAGCTCCAAAATAATCTCCTTTGCCTACAAGTCTCACATCTGGGGCACACTGATGCAAGGGGTGGGCTCCCATGGCCTTGGGCAGCTCCTTCACAGGCTGGGATTGAGTGTCTGTGGCTTTTCCAGGTGCATGGTGCAAACTGTCAGTAGAGCTACCATTCTGGGATGTGGAGGCTAGTGGCTTTTGTTTTTTCACAGCTCCATTAGGCAGTGCCCCAGTGGGAGCTCTGTGTGGGGGCTCCAACCCCCCATTTCCCTTCCACACTGCCCTAGCAGAGGTTCTCCATGAGGGCTGCACTTCCCTTGCAGCAGACTTCTACCTGGACATCCAGGCATTTCCATACATCCTCTGAAATCTAGGCAGAGGTTTCCAAACCTCAATTCTTGACTTCTGTGCACCTGCAAACCCAACACCAAATGGAAGCTGCCAACGATTGGGGCTTGCACCTTCTGAAGCAAGGGCCTGAGCTGTACTTTGGCCCCTTTTAGCCATGACTGTAGCTGAAGTGGCTGGGGCACAGGGTGCCATATCCCAAGGATGCAGAGAGCAGCAGGGGCCCCTGGGACTAACCCATGAAGCCATTTTTCTCTTGTAGGCCTCCAGGCCTGTGATGAGAGGGACTGCTGTGAAGATCTCTCACATATGCTAGAGACATTTTTCCCATTGTCTTGGCATTAATATTTGGCTCCTCGTTACTTATACGGATTTATTCAGCAGGCTTGAATTCCTCCCCTGGAAATGAGTCTTTCTTTTCTATCTTACAGTCAGCCTGCAAATTTTCCAAACTTTTATGCTCTACTTCCTCTTCTAAACATAAGTTCCAATTTCAGATGAAATTTCCACACATCTCTAGGGCAGGGACAAAATACTTCCAGTCTCTTTGCTAAAGCATAGCAAGAGTGACCTTTGCTCCAGTTCCCAAGAAGCTCCTTATCTCTATCTGAGACCATGTGAATGTTGGCATTCACATCACTATCAGCATTTCATTAAAACCATTTAAGTCTCCAGGAGGACCCAAACTTTCCCACATCTTCCTATCTTCTTCAGGGCCTTCCAAACTGTACCAACCTCTGCCTGTTACCCAGTTTCAAAGTTGCTTCCACATTTTCAAATATCTTTATGGCAGTTCCTCACTCTGTGCAGTACCAATTTACTGTATTAGTCTGTTCTTACACTGCTATAAAGAAATACCCAAGTCTGGGTAACTTATAAAAGAAAGAGGTTTAATTGATTTACAGTTCCACATGGCTGCGAAGACTTTAGGAAACTTACAATCATGGCAGAAAAGGAAGCAGTCACCTTCTTCACAAGGCAGCGGGAGACAGAATGAGTGCTGAGCAAAGGGAGAAGCCCCTTATAAAACCAACAGATCTCATGAGAACTCACTCACTGTCACCAGAACAGCATGGAGGGAACTGCCACCGTGATCCAATCACCTCCCACTAGGTCCTTCCCTTGACATGTGGGGATTATAATTCAAGAGGAGATTTGGGTGGGGACAGAGCCAAACCACATTAGATGTCATAAGTCATATTTAAAATAGGTTATAAATTATGAAAATTTTTTTGCCAATAATAATGATAAATAATATTTTTGTGGTTCAATAGTTGCATTATTTTTAAAACAATGTGATATTGAGAATTAAAGTTCTAGTTTCAAGCACAATTCAATTCAACACTTAGTTTTAGTGGTATAATGTTATATGTGAAAAAGATAACACATATCAATAAACAGATCCAAATAAAGAAGTATATTATTCGTTGTTATTGCTCTATCAAATGTTCATTCTTAACTCTCATACACCAATCATGCTAAAGTTTTGTTGAAATTCTGTTTGTAATATCCATCTTACATAAGGCATTAGTCTTTTAAAACTCATCAAAATCGGATTCAAAACATATTGAAATACTTCATTTGGAAGATATTTAGCTGGGTTAAGTAATTCTGTTTCCATGTTCTTAAGTGTGCAGATATAAGAGGTTTTATAAGAGGTACACATCATTTATAGCAACACAAGCTCATAATCATGAAAATATTTCTCAATACACATTTTCAGAATCCTTTTTTTCTAAAATTTCTTTAGAAAAATCAACCAGTTCCTCACTTAACACTGAAGCATAACTTTTAAAAAATTGTGATAAGAACACAATGTGAAATCTTATTAACAAATTTTTAAGTGCACAGCACAGTATTTTTAATTACAGGTGCAACGTATACAGCAAATCTCTAGAATTTATTCATCTTGCCTAACTGAAACTTTATACTTGAACAGCAACCATGTCTCCCTCCTGTCAGCTTCTCACAATTGCCATTCTACTCTTTGTTTCTATGAGTCTTGACTATTCTAGATAACTCACATAAGTGTGATCATGCAATATTTTTTCTTTTGTGACTGGCTAATTTAACTCAGCATAGTGTCCTCAAGTTTCCTCTTTGTTATTGTATGTAACAGCGCTTTCTTCTTTTAAAAAATTGAATGTAGTATGTACATGCCTCATTTTCTTTATCTTTTTGTCTGTTGGTAGACTTTTAGGTTGTTGCCATATCTTGCCTATTTAAATACTACTGTAATAAACATAGAAGTGTTGGTATCTCTTTGAGATCTTGATTTGAATTCTTATATATCCAGAAATTGGATTGCTGGATCATACAGTAGTTCCATTGTTAATATTTTTTAGGAACTGCCATACTGTTTTCCACAGTGGTTGCACCATTTTGCATTCCCATCAAGAATGTTCGAAGATTCCAGTTTCTCCACATCTTCTCCAACACTTGTTATTTTCTAAATCTGTAAAATTCCTTTAAAAAAAGGGAAAAAGCTTCATGATATTTGTCTAGGCAATTTTTTAATGTGATACCAAAAGCACAAACAACAAAAGTGAAAATCTACAAGTGGGACTACATCAAACCAAAAGCTCTGCAGAGCAAATTAAGCAATCAACAAAATGAAAAGGCAACCTACCAAATGAGAGAAAATACTTGGAAATCAATATGTGATAAAAGAGTTAATATTGAAATATGTAAGGAACTACTATGACTCAATGATGAAAAAAATCCTATTAAAAATGTACAAAGAATTTGAATAGACATTTCTCCCAAAGAACACATACGAATGGCCAACAGGTATGTGACAAAGTGTGTAATGTCACTAATCATCAGGGAAATGCAAGTTGAAATCACAATAACACCTTATAGCTGTTAGGATGGCTATTAGAACACAAAAACACAAACAAAAGATAGTAAGTGGAGCATCACTTCTAATTTGAAGAGACAGATTTTCCTTCTTTTATTTTAAAAATTATATGCAACAGTGTATTCTACTGATAGCCACATAGCATTAAAGAAAAGCTCAACAAATCTGCATCACTTGCCTTTTTGTAAAAGGAAAATGGGTATCTTATCAGTAAGTGTGACTTCTTTTAAGTACTTTGCCATAGCGGAACTGGGGGAATTTCATGAGGTACAAAAGATTTTTATGGTTACTCTCCATCTCATTACAATGTATTGTCAAGATCTTGTTTTTGTAAAATCGGTTACATCAATGACATTTGGTAGCAATTTGTGTATTTCTTTTTCATCTGCTTTGTTGTATTTTATTCTGCTTTGTCTTTGAACAATGGAGTGCCAAAATTTCATGTGAGTCACTCTCTCTACCACTTACTCTGGAAATTATTCTTATTTCTTATTATAGTCAAAGCTGTTACTCCATCAACAAGTAGCTTAAAATTTTTATAAATACGTTAGAGAAATAATTTATGAGTAGAAAATTATATTTTTCCTTATTCTCAATAAAGTTAGTGTCATATATGTATATATATAATAATTGGAAAAAGTCTAGAATACTAGAATATATCATAAGCTGAAAAACAGGTATACTTTTATCCAGTTGTATAACAAACTTCCCATACTAGGTAATATTTATTTCCTTAAATCCTCAAGGTTTTTGTGTCTTCCAATAGTATTTTCTAACAAAAGAATGCATTATACTTTGTACCTGTTTTATTTCCCAGGTGTTTTATTTTCCAGATGCATTTACTTTAGAAAGAACGATGTTTCCCAATGGTATATAGTTTTTCTTTAATCCTTAGGTAGGAGATTAAATATTTATTACATATTTAATGAAATACTGTGAAGTCCTGGGTTAGTTATTACATGATACTTTGAACCACTATTTTAAAAACCTGTTGATATTTGCCTTCGTAATCCTGTATGGTGATTTATGTGTTAGTAATTATGATGGCTTTAAAATGATCATTAATATTTTAAAGTACAAAATCTACTTATAGTAAGACTAATCTTTAAATATAGTGGATATAAACTATATTTCATAGAGTCTTCTTGAAAATTTTGAATCATTTTACACAATTAATATCAGGGTAAATGGCCATTGTTTTTACCACGTAATATGGCTGACAAAGAACTTATTGAAATACATCTATACAATATAACATTATCTTGTTTCCTTACATTCTTTGAGGCAACCATTTAAAAATTTATGTATAACTTTATTATGAAATTTTATACACGTAGACAAAAATAAAACATAATGAACCTGATGTGCTTATCTTCCAGCTTCAATAATTATAACTGTATGGCATATCTTATTTCATCTATGCCTCCCTACTTACCTATACTTCAGATTATTTTATATCAATTTCTAGATAACATATAATTTTATCTATATGGCTCAGTGCACATCTTTAAAAATGATTATAATACTGACTACAAACAAAATTAACAATAAAATTCCAATATTATTAAATATTTAATGTTCTATTTTTTCTCATTGTTTATAATTTTATTTATATTTTTGAAGATAGAAGCAATGGGCTCAAGATATATTTTGAAGATAGATTCTACACTAGTTTCTGTTTGATTGGTTTAATGGTGGAGAAAAGAGAGAGGAATTTGATGGTGAAACAGTTTTCTAGGGGTGTCATATACCTAAATGAGGAAGACTGTAGAGGTAGATTTGGGTAAGAAGATAAAGCATTCAGCTGGAGAAATATCAAGATGGAAACATGTTAACATTTGGATGAATAAACCTGTAACTCAAAAAGGAGGTGTGGTTTAGAGACATACATTTGGAAATAGGTATATCGTAGATAATACTTATTTTTTTTTACTTCTCTTGTTGGTTTCTTTTTTCTTCCTTTTTTAAATTATACCTGAAATTCTGGGATACATGTGCAGAATGTCTAGGTTTGTTACATAGGTATACATGGGCCATGGTGGTTTGCTGCAACCATCACCCTGTCAGATATCTAAGTTTTAAGCTCTGTCTGTGTTAGGTATTTGTCCTAATGCTCTCCCTCCCCATGACCCCCACCCCCCAACAGGCCCCAGTGTGTGATGTTCCCCTCCCTGTGGCCATGTGTTCTCATTGTTCAACTCCCACTTATGAGTGAGAACATACAGTGTTTGTTTTTCTGTTCCTGTGTTAGCTTGCGGAGAATGATGGTTTCCAGCTTCATCCATGTCCCTGCAAAGGACATGAAGTCATTCTTTTTTATGGCTGAATAGTATTCCATGGTGTATATGTACCACATTTTCTTAATCCAGTCTATCATAGATGGGCATTTGGGTTGGTTCCAAGTCTTTGCTATTGTGAATAGTGCTGTAATAAACATATGTAATGCATGTGTCTTTATAGTAGAATGATTTATAATCCTTTGGGTTTATACCTAGTAATGGGATTGCTGGGTCAAATGGTATTTCTGGTTCTAGATCCTTGAGGAATCATCACACTGTCTTCCACAATGGTTGAACTAATTTACACTCCCACCAACAGTGTAAAAGCGTTCCTATTTCTCCACATCCTCTCCAGCATTTGTTGTTTCCTGACTTGTTAATAATCTCCATTCTAACTGGCGTGAGATGGTATCTCACTGTGGTTTTGATTTGCATTTTTCTAACGACCAGTGATAATGAGCTTTTTTTTTTCATGTTTGTTGGCTGCATAAATGTCTTCTTTTGAAAAGTGTCTGTTCATATCCTTTGCCCACTTTTTGATGGGATTGTTTGTTTTTTTCTTGTAAATTTGTTTAAGTCCTTTAAGATTCTGGATGCTAGCCCTTTGTCAGATGGATAGATTGCAAAAATTTTCTCCCATTCTGTAGATTGCCTGTTGACTCTGATGCTAGTTTCTTTTGCTGTGCAGAAGCTCTTTAGTTTAATTAGATCCCAATTGTCAATTTTGGCATTCGTTGTCATTGCTTTTGGTGTTTTAGTCATGAAGTCTGTGCCTATGCCTATGTCCTGAATGGTATTGCCTAGGTTTTCTTCTAGGGTTTTTATGGTTTTAGGTTTTATGTTTAAGTCTTCAATCCATCTTGAGTTAATTTTTGTATAAGGTGTAAGGAAGGGATCCAGTTTCAGCTTTCTGCATACGACTAGCCAGTTTTCCCAGCACTATTTATTAAATAGGGAATCCTTTCCCCATTGCTTGTTTTGTCAGGTTTGTCAAAGATCAGGTTGTTGTAGATGTGTGGTATTATTTCTGAGGCCTCTGTTCTGTTCCATTGATCTATATATCTGTTTTGATACCAGTAGAATGCTGTTTTGGTTACTGTAGCCTTGTAGTGTAGTTTGAAGTGAGGTAGCATGAGGCCTCCAGCTTTGTTCTTTTTGCTGAAGATTGCTTGGCTATACGAGCTCTTTTTGGGTTCCATATGAAATTTAAAGTAGATTTTTTTCTAATTCTGTGAAGAAAGTCAATGGTAGCTTGATGGGAATAGCATTGAATCTATAAATTACTGTGGGTAGTATGGCCATTTTCACAATATTCGTGTTTCCTATCCATGAGCATGGAATGTTTTTCCATTTGTTTGTGTCCTCTCTTATTTCCTTGAGCAGTGGTTTGTGGTTTTCCTTGAAGAGGTCCTTCATGTCCCTTGTAAGTTTTATTCCTAAGTATTTTATTCCCTTGCAGCAATTGTGAATGGGAGTTCACTCATGATTTGGCTCTCTGCCTGTCTATTATTGGTTTTTCCTTTCCATATTTAGTGCTTCCTTAAGGAGCTCTTGTAAGGCAGGCCTGGTCGTGACAAAAATCCCTCAGCATTTGCTTGTCTGTACAGGATTTTATATTTCCTTCATTTATGAAGCTTAGTTTGGCTGGATTATGAAATTCTGGGTTGAAAATTCTTTACTTTAAGAATGTTGAATATTGGTCTCCACTCTCTTCTGGCTTGTAGGGTTACTGGAGAGAGATCTGCTGTTAGTCTGTTCGACTTCCCTTCGTAGGTAACCTGACCTTCCTCTCTAGCTGCCATTAACATTTTTTCCTTCATTTCAGCTTGGAGAATCTGATGATTACGTGTCTTGGAGTTGCTCTTCTCAAGGAGTATCTTACTAGTGTTGTCTGTGTTTCCCGAATTTGAATGTTGGCCTGTCTTGCTAGGTTGGGGAAGTTCTCCTGGATAATATCCTGAAGAGTGTTTTCCAACTTGGTTCCATTCTCCCTGTCACTTTCAGTTACACCAATCAATCATAGGTTTGGTCTTTTCACATACTCCCCTATTTCTTGGAGAGGTTTTTCATTCATTTTTCTTTCTTCTCTACTCTTGTCTTCATGCCTTATTTCAGTAAGTTGATCTTCGATCTCTGATATCCTTTCTTCCATTTGATTGATTCAGCTGGTGATACTTGTGTATGCTTCACAAAATTCTCATGCTGTGTTTTTCAGCTCCATCAGGTCATTTATGTTCCTCTCTAAACTGGTGATTCTAGTTAGCAATTCCTGTAACCTTTTATCAAGGTTCTTAGCTTCCTTGCTTTGGGTTAGAACATGCTCTTTTAGCTCAGAGTTTGTTATTACCTACCTACTGAAGCCTACTTCTGTCAATTTGTCAAACTCATTCTCCATCCAGCTTTGTGCCCTTGCTGGAGAGGAGTTGTGATCATTTGGAGGAGAAGAGGCGTTCTGATTTTTGGAATCTTCAGCATTTTTGTTCTTTTTTTTCCTCATCTTCATGGATTTATGTACCTTTGACCTTTGATGCTGATGACCTTTCAATGAGGTTTTTGTGTGGGCATCTTTTTTGTTGATGTCAATGTTATTGCTTTCTCTTTGTTAGTTTTTCTTCTAATAGTCAGGCCCCTCTTCTGCAGGTCTGCTGGAGTTTGCTGGAGGTCCACTCCAGACCGTTTGCCTGGGTATCACCAGCAGAGCCTGCAGAACAGCAAAGATTGCTGCCTGCTCCTTCCTCTGGAAGCTTCATCACAGAGGGGGACCCACCTGATGCCGCCAGACCTCTCCTGTATGAGGTGTCTGTCGACTCCTGCTGGGAGGTGTCTCCCAGTCAGCAGGCATAGGGGTCAGGGACCCACTTGAGGAGGCAGTCTGTTCCTTAGCAGAGCTTGAGTGCTGTGCTGGGAGATCTGCTGCTGTCTTCAGAGATGGCAGGCAGGAACATTTAAGTCTGCTGAAGCTGTGCCGACAGCCACCCCTTTCCCCAGGTGCTCATCCCAGGGAGATGGGAGTTTTGACTATAAGCCCCTGACTGGGACTGCTGCCTTTCTTTCAGCCACGCTCTGCCCAGTGAGGAGTCATCTAGAGAGGCAGTCTGACCCAAGCCACTTTGCTGTGCTGAGGTGAGCTCCCCGCAGTCCGAACTTCCTGGCTTCCTTCACACTGTGAGGGGAAAACCACCTACTCAAGCCTCAGTAATGGTGAGTGCCCCTCCCCCCACCAAGCTCAATCACCCCAGGTCGACTTCAGACTGGTGTGCTGACAGCGAGAATTTCAAGCCAGTGGTTCTTAGCTTGCTGGGCTCCATGGGAGTGGGAACTAACAAGCAAGACCACTTTGCTCCCTGGCTTCAGCACCCTTTCCAAAGGAGTGAACGGTTCTGTCTCACTGGAGTTCCAGGCAACACTGTGGTGCAAAAAAAAAAAACTCCTGCAGCTAGCTTGGCATCTGCCTGAACAGCCGCCCAGTTTTGTGCTTGAAACCCAGGGCCCTGGTGGTGTAGGCACCCGAGGGAATCTCCTGGTCTGTTGGTTGCAAAAACCATGGGAAAAGCATAGTATCTGGGCCGGTTAGCACAGTCCCTCACAACTTCCCTTGGCTAGGGGAGGGAGGCCCCGGGCCCCTTGCACTTCCTGGAGTGGGGCAACGCCCCACCCTGCTTTTGCTCACCCTCCGTGGGCTGCACCCACTGTCTAACCAGTCCCAATGCAATGAACTGGGTGCCTCAGTTGGAAATGTATAAATCACCCACCTTCTGTGTTGGTCCCGCTGGGAGCTGCAGACCAGAGCTGTTCCTATTCAGCCATCTTCCATAGATAATATTTAAAACTTTGAGAATAAAGGAGACAAATGAAAGAGAGACTACAGAGTAAGAAAAGAAGAGTTGCTCAGGACTAAGCCTGACCAACCTGATGTTCCTGAGGAGAATGAGAAGAAGGGACCACAGAAAAATGAGGGTGTAGTGCTACTGAAACTCAGAGACATGGCTCAAAAAAGCAGTAGGGTGTTGAATACTGCTGAGAGGTTTAATGCAATGAAAATTGAAAAATGCTTAACTAGTCTGAGACTGGGATCCTCCATTTGCATATGTTCTGCTTTTGGGAGAGTCACCTAATGTATTTGGATTTGTTTCACCATCTGTAAAATAGTTGTGCTTGTGAAAGGAGGTGTTGAGTGCTGTGAAAGGAAGGGGTTTGCTTGGGAAGTGCCAGACATTGCATCGGACAATGCAAGATGGTTAAATGTAGAGGTGGGGGTGGAGTAGATGATCTGCCACCTCTAAAAATGTATGAAATGTGAGCCTATGGACAGGATGATAGTATTTAACTTCACAGGATGGATGAAAGGATTTTCTGTATCACTCACTAAAGTACCAAGTACTAGGTAAATACAAAGTATTATTTCTGTTTACTGAGAATATACATATCAAAGGGAATTGAGGATTTGTGGCAGCTGTTTTAAGATAGACGTAGGCTATAGCCATGATGGGTGATCTCATATAGAAGAAGCTGGAGGCAGAATTGTCAGGTCTGTGAACCCAAATGTTACTGCATCAGTACCTTGAAAATTAAGAGGTCCCTGAGGCTTTGAGATTGACTTGCGTCTGATCTTCTCAAGTGACAGCCACTAGGAGATTTTGCCTTGTTCTCATACCACAGAACTATCTCGATAATCTGAGGCCACCTGCTGGGTGGTCAGGTCAGAACATCCTTCCTTTTGGTACCACTCTCAGAATTGCCCACTCCTGCCCACTACCACAAACACATTTAATTTTATATAGGGGAGAGAGTGGAAGGGGAGGAGGATCCCTGTTCCCCAGGGCCTTGCCATGGAAATAATGCTGAGGCTTCCACTGCTTCCTAGTGTGTCATACAGGGAGAAATCACCGGTTCCTCATGCAGCAATCTTGTGCATTTGGGAACCTCATGTACAGTGAATGCTCAATAAATACTTGTTTTTCTTAAAAAGGGAATAACTAGCAATTCATACTGTGTGTATTAGTGGGAGGCAAGGCTAACCTTTGCCATTGGCCTATGGTGTTGGCTCTGTGGGATGATTTTGCAAATGTTCTGTTCCCACATTAGTAGCTTTCTGGATGATTACAATTCTACTTTTAGAATTCCACCCTTTAATGGGCATTGTTCTCTGACAAAATGCAAGGGAGAGCGAAATCACCTCATTAACTTTTTCTATCTTACTGCATTTGAGTTATTTGGATCTCTCTTGAGAGCAGAGTTTGAAAGGGATGTTGAGAAAGCCGGGGAGCTGAAGGAAGGTGGGGAACTACACAGAGAATTGTAGCTACAAAAATCTAATTCTACAGATTTCACAGTTGTGCCTAAGACCAGTCCTGATCAGTAGCTTTCACAAGGCATGTACCCGAGGACAATGTGTGCTCCCTCTCATTCTGTTTTTCAGTAATTCCTTTATACTTCACTTTGAATATGTATTGTGAGTCAAATGTCCCACACATAGTCACATGTTCTTAATACAGTTACACCCAGATGCACAAAGAGTAACGTTTTTAGTCTCTCAGATTCAAATTTTGTGTGACTGATAGATTAACACAGTAACACGAGCAAACACGAAGTACCAGAGTTTCAGGTGACACATTTAATTAATGACATTCAGGCAAGCAAAGAAAGATAAGCATTCTGGTAGCAGCCAATTACAAATTACAGATTAATGAATGTAATTTTGGGTTTCAGAGCTTTTCGTATTTTATTCTAACACTGGGATCAACATTAATCAGGTCAGAAGGGGGAAGGTCCAGGCCTGCTAAGCAAGGCATCCATCTAAGGATAGCTTTTGCTTTTGCTTCATCTGCATGACCGATTAGACAGAATTACCAAACTTAATCTGACCTCTAGTGGCACCTCGTATTAACAAGCACATTTGAAATCCACTTAGGAATTTTGCTGTGAGAATTCTACTATCATCGCATCTCACAGCTGGAAGGAACCTTAGAGATGATCTGCTTGGCAGGCTTCTGCCCACTCCCCGATTTCACAGATGAGGAGACTGAGGCCTGGAGATATTGATGAGTGATGATACAAATTGAATAGCTAATTGATAGAAAAGTCAATGATGACAGAATCCAAGTTTCTAAACAATTTTAATTTTAATTTCTGTGGATACATAGTAGGTGTATACATTTATAGGATACATAAGGTATTTTGATACAGGCATGCAATGAGTAATAATGACATCATGGAAAATGAGGTATCCATCCCGTCAAGTATATTTATCCTTTGTATCACCAACAATCTAGTTACACTCTTTTAGTTATTTTAAGATGCACAATTAAATTATTATTGAGTATAGTCACTCTGTTGTGCTATCAAATACTAGGTCTTATTCATTCTTTCTAACTATTTTTGTACCCATTAAACCATCCCAATCTCCCCCATACCTTCCTACTACCCTTCCCAGCTTATGGTAACCATTCTTCTTCTAGCTCCAGAATCCAGGTTTTTAGATTTCTACACTGTTATGACTGTATTAGCAGAGAAAAGTCAATACGCAAGTCTGTAAGATTCTTGATAAGAATAAGCTTAGGTGTATACAATTAATGGCTGTCTGAAATGTCAAAAGCATCAAAACACTTTTGGTTCAACATCTGTATATTTTAGCCCAAAGTTCCAGAGTTTTATGGCATTATCTGAATCAAAGTAACTGATTTTGGTTTAGCTACATTTAAATGGTGAATTTCTTTGATTTTTTTGAGTCAATGGTTTATAACTATTACTCTTAGTAAGTGAGATGATTGTAATGATTTAATCGGACCAACAATTCAGTGAACTAATCTAACATTCAGTTCTAAATGTCAGGAATATTCAAATTGGGACAATGTATGAATCTTTTTGTACTCAATTCCAGGATTTTTACTCAAACTATGGGCTGTGTTAAGCAGTTGAAAATAACTCAGACTTCAGGTTTGAGTAGACTTAGGTTAGAATTCTGGATTCTTCTCTGCATTCATTTCTATTGGTGCTGTAAGAAATTACCACAAACTGAGTGATTTAAAGTAACACACACTTACTTTCCTTTATTTCTGGAGATCAAAAGTCCCAAATACATTTTAAGGGGCAACAAGGCGTCAGCAGGATTTTTTCCTTCTGGTGGCTTCAGGGGAGAATCCTTTTCTGGACTCTCCTACTTCTAAAGGTTGCTGACATCCCTTGGATCCTGGCTACATCACCCCAACCTCTGCTTCCATGATCATATCGCCTTCTCTTCTGTAGTAAAATTTCCCCTTTATGAGGATACACATGACCACATTTATGGGCCACCTGGATTTCTTGGGTAATCTTGCCACCTTTGAATCCTGATTTTAATCACATCTACAAAGTTGCTTGTGCCATGTCAGGTAACGTTAACAGGTTCTAGGGATTATGATATGGACATCTCGAGTGGGTTTTTTATTCAGCCTGTGACAGTCTCTTACCAGCTGTGTGATGATGTAGGTCTAATCTTCTTAACCAGCCTTATCAAATTGGTCATGAGGATTCAAACGGAGGGTAGATAAAACACACCTAGCAAACTACCTGGTGCACAATAGGTGCTCAGCAATAGCAATGCTCTCTTCTCTTCCCTTGGCTTAATCAGTGGATGAAATATCTAACAGTAGATTATGCGTGTAGTGGAGGAGGTTTATATTCAGTGTAGACTAAGATCCGGTTTCTAGACGCAGAATTACCACTGGGTAGATGAAGTAGAAACTGGAAATCCCTGAAATGCAGTATTTCTCAGTCCAACATTTCCCAAAAGATGAATTCCTCTCTCCACCCTCCTGAACGGTGCATCTTGCATTTTGATTTTGGAAACTTGATTACTTTCTTCCTCAGATTGTCCTTTCCTAGTCTGCATAGATAAAAACTTCATTGCTGGTAATCAAATTAATTGTCTTTTAAAATAATTATGTCCTGTGGCAATCAATTATACAAGTCTACAGATGGCACATAAAGTGTGTGCTGAATGGAATGATAATGGAATATAAACTATATTCAGGTTTACCCTGTTTTATTGTTTCTACTCAGCCATGTAGTTGGTCTACCTGAGAGGGATACTTAAAGAAATGTACTGCTATATTTGGCCTCTTATGTTTTGCTCTCCTTCTCTTTTTATCATCTTTTACAACACAGATTTAGAGACAATGTGTGTAGTAGAACTCAGTTTCCTTGATTATTGGTAATGATGTCCAACAACTTGATGTGAAATGATTTACTGAGAGCCACTCTGGAAGCCTTACTTTGAACATCTTTCTTAGTGACACCATTAATTACAGGCTGCAGTCTGGCTATCATCAAACTGAATGTGGCCTTCAGAAGTAGTCTGCTTGGGCAGCATGGGATTCAAAATGCTCCCTTTGCATGTGTTCAGATGGGCAATCACTCTGTAGTTTTCCCCAGTGATACTACCTACCATAATGGGCTATTGCATGCATTGATGCCAGCTCTCTGAGGGCATTTCTCCAGGGCGGAAACTGACATAGAGAAAACAGGTGAAGGCAAAATAAGACTGACATCTATGGCTCCTTAAAATGATTTTCTCCCAAATCAAGACACGGGTCCGTCCTATGCACATGGCTACGTATAGTTGCCTTTACCATGCAATGGCCCTTCCTTTTTTTTCAGAGTATTCCAGATTTGCCTTAAGCTGCCACCCAGTGGCTGTGTAACTAGCTGCTTTTGTGACTGTTACAGGCAAGTGATTGAAAATACCTAGATCCTGTTCATACAAAGCTAGAATTAGAGGTTCTGAAAAATATTTTTCTCTAACATTCTGTGGTTCTATGTTTTAATAATTTTCTTATTGGAGAAGGTAACTTTTGCCAATGAAAAAAACCACAGTACATTTAGAGGAGAAAAGGGCTGGATAGGCAGGTGAAATGACCTTGAGAGAAAGGAGAGGAGATAGAGCAGCAGTATCAGCTACATGTACTATGCACTGGTGCGTCTGGCCTGAAAATAAGTTCCTTCGACAATATCTCCTGTAGGTGTTTTGCTCTGCTTTATTTTTACCTTTATCAGATGGTCATTAAGATTTCCTAAGCTCAAAAATTCTTTGATCCTTCATTGTCACATCTGTATGCCATGTTTAACCTCCGTACTAGTTAGAATGCAAAGGGCATTAGGAGCCACATGAATTTGTTATCAGGAGCTTCTATTTTCTTGTGTCAATTCTTTGTGTTCTATAGTATACTGTGCTGCAATGCAGCAAAAATTACTGACAAGATCAAAATATTCTAAAGGTAGAATTTTCAATAAGAAACATAAATACAAAACCAATGTTACCAGTTATCACTAAACTAACCTGTTCAGAAGGTGCAATTCTAGCCCTTGGCAGAATGGATACCTTAAGATATTGGTTTTCTGCAGCTAAATGGATACTTTGCCCCGTAAAAGGTAGGGATGTTTTTCAGCCACAAAAGCCCTAACAGACCTGCACTTATAGACTCAGGGAAAAGCTTGTACTGTCTGTGGATCACAGGGAAGCAAGAGTTGCAGCTGACTCTGACTTTCCGCCCACGAGGTGGCGGTAGAGGAGCACAGAAAAAAGAAATCATCTTGGGCTGTTAAGCACGTTGACTGTTTAGAAGCTAAGAGGGAAGCCGATCTGTCCATTAGGTAAGACCAAGCAGAAATTTATGGATTTTTTACCTTAGTGGAAAACACTGGTTTGAGGCTCATGGCTGTTTCTAAGACCTTGTGATTTTATACAAAAATTCCATTCAATTATCATCATCAAATAGCTGTCCCTATTTTTCCTTGATTTTGGCATATTTTAGCTTTTCACAGCTGGATCAACTGATGGGCTTCATTTCAGCCCAGGCCAGCCCCAAGTCCTGAGGCAGTCCTGACAGGAGCAGAAAGGAGAGCAGCTGCCTCTGTGCAGGTGTGTTTGATAAGCAGCACTTAGGCCATATATTCCAGGGGCTGGCATTTCCAGCTTCTCGGGTGGGATTTGTTTCTGCCTCCTATCAAGATTCATATGGTGAGAAATTCATCAAATGGGAAAAAGATTTAGATGCTGGTTTAGGCAACCAACGACAATGATATAGGAATACTGACGAAGACTAAATTCAGGTGGTCATCCATAATTGGTAAGACACTTAAACGCTAACTAGTATCACAAATAACTCCCTCTCCCTCCCCACACTATCATTCGGCTTCTCTTTCCTTGTCTTTACTTCCCAGCAGATCCTGTATCTGGAACCTGAAGGGGAAGTTCTTGGTACCCTTCCAGCTTTGGATTTTCTAACTCTGTTTTCTATTGGATTTTACCTTGCCTAGGATTCTTCTATGCGGTATTCAATCCTTCATCTCCTGCTTGGGGAGAACAGTTCTAAGGACATGAACAGCTTACCTAAGAAACTGACCATGACCATGTCTTGCCCATCCCCCTCTGCCCCTAAAATGTATCTCCTAATGTGGACAATTCTCTGGGTCACATCCGAGTACTTGTTCTTTTTCTACTTTTTTTTTTTTTTTTTTTTTTGAGACAGGATCTCACTCTGTCACTCAGGCTGTATTGCAGTGGAATGATCCCAGCTCATGCAATCTTGACTCTTGGGCTAAAGTGAGCCTCTCCTCTCAGCCTCCTGAGTAGCTGGGACTACAGGTGCATGACATCTCACCCAGCTAATTTTTAAAATTTTTGTAGAGACAGGGTCTCACTACATTGCCCAGACTGGTCTCAAACTCCTGGCCTAGAGTGATCCTTCCACCTCAGCCTACCAAAGTGCTGGGATTACAGGCATGAGCCACCATGCCCGGTGCATCCCAGCTTTTTAATAAAGTGCAGCACCAAATAAATACTCCTCGGAGTGAGAGGGGAAGGAAAGGAGCCAGGCAGGGTCTGAGACAAAGCCTGAATCAGTCCACCCTCAAAAAAAGAGAATTTTGTGGTGCCTTCTATTTTATTTCAAAGATGTTTGTGAGGTTTGCATTCTACTAACGTGTATCGATGCTTGTTTTAATATATTAAAATACATTTAATTGCTTTGACATTGAGTAAAATTTCTCCAGGAAAATGCAACATATTTATCCTGTGACTTTGAGTCTTTTTGGCCACTCTGACAATTACCCCTTGAATTTGAGTTTCTCAGTTAAGATTAGGTAGGAGTAGTGGTAAGGTGATGGGTTTGGAAGTCAGACTGAACTGGGTTGATTCTAGCTACGAATTGTGTAACCTTGGACATGATATGGGGCCTCTCAGCCTCATCTTTTTAATACATAAACAGGAATAATTGTAATCATTTAGGATTGTTGTGAGATGTAAACGCTAGAATGTGCCCGAAAGGACCGAAAGTGTATGAAGTACTTAGTACCTGATACACAAGGGGCGCACTCCATAAATGTTCTATCATTGTTATGAATGAGCCGTTTGGATACTGCATTGAGCAATCCATTTGATCCCATTTGCTGAATATGAACTTAGTCTGATCTTTTCAATAGTACCAGGTTAAAATACAGCTTCTTACAATGCAAAGGCAACCTATAAAATATCAGAGTTGCTTTAATATTGTTCCCTATGGCTTGTGCCTCTTTCAGTAAGGCAACCTATATAAACAAAACATTTTCAGTTTAGAGAAAAGGAGTGGGAGTGGGGTGAGGACAGGGCTTATTTTTCACTCCATGGCTTAACTATTTGGCTCTGAGATGATCTGATGACTTGGCAGTTGGCAGCTAGCTGATGGCATAAGCTTTTTAGAAGCCAGAGCATGACAACATTTCAAAGAAGACAGGAGAGTAGTAGTTAGCTCTGGCTATAAAATTCAGTTTTTAACTTTGGCTTCTGATCCCCTACAATGACTATAGTCCCCTTTTCAGTCTTTGCTCCCAAACAAAGCAGAGATGGAAGTCCTGTAGAGTCAGGGACTAGTTAATTCTTCATGTCGGCTCAATGCATTTTGGAAGAGGATCTGAGAAATAGCCATCTTATGTGATCTCTTGAATAAAACGTATTAATACGGGGTAAGTAAGGGAATGCGTTTTGACTCTGACCCATTGCAGTTTGTGTAGAGGTGAGTAGACACTGCCTGCTTCAAACACAAGTGTCAGCTAGGTGATACTTAAATCTAGTAAATTTAAAGCATTACCTCAAGTTCTCTCAGATATAAACACATTTGGTGCCTTGGCCTGGCACTCAATTACTTTACACATGAGCGGGGGAAACAGCATATTCTTATGCAACACTATATTTAATGCAATCACCAATGTAAGCTCCATTAACACAAGGACTCTCTTAATCAATTAATTAATCTGACAAGCATAAAGTATACACAAGATCTGAAACTGTGTGGTGTGGATTTGATTGAACAAGGTATGAAGTTTATACTTAAAGATCTTACAATCTAGTTGGAGGGAGGCAAATAGGTAATTATGACGCAGTCTCTATGAGAAGGTGCTAACTCCGCCTGAGGGAGTCAGGTGAGGTCTTACATCTGAGTGCGTCGACAGACTCATGTCTTTGTAAGGTCTATGTGGTTGGTGGAAGCAGATTGGATTAGAAGAATTCTGCTGGTATTGAAAAGGTAAGGATGAATGCTAAAGGCATTTTAAACTTTAGAAGCTAAAGGACAGCTTTCAGGTCTCCATAACTTACGATGTAGAGAATCAGAGGAAAGGAAAAGTCTATGGTGATTCTAAGGCATAGAACAGACTGGGTGCCCAGTAGAATGGCGGTGTCATGACAGAGAAGGAGAACATAATAATGACGACCAACTAGTTTTGGCTTTGAGAGTAAGATCAATTTACAGTTTACAGGTTAAACTTGAGATGTAATTTCTAAGCATATATTAAGGAATTTATAGCTAAGGCTGTTGGGAATTTTTTTACTGGGACTTTACTCTCTATATCCACTGACAATAGCTAACATGTTGAAATATATAAAATTAAAGTATATTTTGTATAAATTTGGGAAGGATTATCAGAATATGTTAGAAATATATTATCAGAATATGTTATGTCAGAATATGTTAAAGGTATTTGCTACTGATATTAATAGAGATGTAAATTAAGGGGATATGGGAACGCTAATGAATGAGTAAAGTGAAAAGTTAAATTAAAAAAGTTAAAGTAGTGTTCTCTCAGAAGTCCTTTGTGACAAAAATAATCAATTTCCCCAAATTCTCTTACCTTTACTTCTTGAAAGTTTTTCAATCTGTCTCCTTGTCTTCAACCATATTCGCACTGGTTTAACTAAAGCTTTCCCTCCCATATTCTGGGTTAATAAGAATCTATTAAGTTTCCACCTTGCTTCCAGTTTCATTACCCCAGTCCACCTTCCACACTGTTATTTGAATGATCATTCCAAAGGACACATTACCATATTTCAACCTTCCTATAAATGCATCCACTGGCTCTGTATCTTCTATAGCATCTTAGCACTCGCTTAGATTCTGATGTTTTCACTTTTCACCCCACATAATTGTACACACATGGACTTTCCATATTAAGGTGTGTACCTTTTGAGTCTAGGGACAATGTCTTATTCATTTCTGCATTTCCTAGGTCTAGAACCATATCCTTCTCTTATCATATTCTTGATAAAAGTGGGTTTATTATGGGCTGAATTTGGCTCCTCAAATTCATATGGTGAAGCCCTAATCCCAATGGATGTGGAGACAGGATCCTTAAGAAGGTCATTAAGGTTAACTGAGGTCATAGGCTTGAGGTCCTGATTCAGTAGGACTGGTGTTCTTACAAGAAGTGGCAGAGACACCAGGAGTAGTGCCGGTGCAAAGAGGAAAGAGCATGTGAGCACACAGAGAAGGTGCTGTCTGCAAGCTGAGGAGAGAGGCCTCACCATATATGAACCCTGCTGGCACCTTGAAGTTGGACTTCCAGCCTCCAGAACTGTGAGAAGATAAATTTCTGTTGTTTAAGCTGGTCAATCTGTGGCACTTTGTTAAGGCAGCCCAGCCAGACTAATACAGGGTTGAGTTGGGCAGATATGATGGATCATGTCTAGTATGTATTTGCCATGAAAGGTCAATATCAATCTCTCTAGGTTTCTTGGCATTGAAGGTCATCTCTAAGTTCATGTGACAAAAATAGATCAGCAAAAAAGTGTTCTTAGCTGAGGGCTCAAGGCCGATAATAGGTTTGTTTGAATCCTAATAAACAGTCAAGTATTTTTTTAAAGAAATGCACTCTAAGAGGGGCTTTTGAAATTTTTCCTGCTTTTCTTCTTCTCCTGTACAAAATCCTAGGATGTGAAGATGACCCAAGGAAAGTTGATGCTGTTAGGGGAAAGAGCAAAAGAAGAATTACTGGGAGTCCAAGAGTATGTCCATATATGTCAGGACTCACAGGGTTTTATAGGCTCATGAACTGAGCGTGTGGCATCCTGATTTTGATTTAAGATTATCCACGGGGGAGCAGATGTTCTTTGAGCTTTGCTTAAGCCTTCATGAACAAAGAGATCCTTCAGATACACACTGTGAACTTCCCGTTATAGTAACATGGGACTCTTGGGGATGGTTGTAGCACATAATTTACTGCACGCACTGACTGGACACACACCACTGCTCACTGTACCCCAAACAATATTTAGAGAGGTGCTGCTAGCAATCTGGCCTTCTGCTTTCAGCTTGGTGGCTGCTCCATAGTTATTCAGAGAATTTCGATTGAAAGAAAACCAGAGAATTACAATGAAAAAAACAAGGATAAGGGGCTTCATTAAGCTACCTCACAAATGATGAATCCCCAAACTAAAAATTAGTAGGAAGGATCAAGGCCAAGTCTTACCTTCACAGTTGCCATAACTTTTTACCTTCTGCTGTGCATTTCTTTATCTGATTTATTTCATTAACTTGGTCAAATTGTGTGTGTGTGTGTGTGTGTGTGTGTGTGTGTGTGTGTGTGTGTGTGACAGAGAGAGAGAGAGAGTTGGAGCTCTCTTCTATAATGATGTTTGTGATGTAACTCTCTTTTATTATTAGCATAATGCTTATTTGCACGATTTGTAATTTTCAGGGTGCTTTCCCAGCTTCTCTATTTTATTTGCTTCATACATTGGCCACATTAGATTACTGCAAGGACAGCAATTGTCTTATTTAGTGTACCGTTTAATGCTACACAGCCCAGCACTCTTCATGTTTATCCATCAATGATTCATCCAATGATTATGATAGGTTTTAGAGAAATGAAAATTCTGGACATCTTTCAGATAAAAGACAAAACAATTCCATAGGGATGCTTTTATAACATTTGAACTGTAGGGAACTCAGATAATTAAGACAGCACATGATTTTATACTGGTTCTTCGGTTTTATTTCATGATTTTGTCATTTGTTAAATTTTACTTTGATTTTTGACTTTGAGTTTCATCTCTCTTAAAACAACTGAGTGCTGTCCATTAGGCTCAGGTGACAAAAGGATGTTTGATCTCTTGTCAATGAGAAATCTCAGAAAAACACAATCTATGTAATTATTTTGTGCAATATGCAACTGGAGGTTTGAAAAAAATAATAAAAGTCAGTGTCTAACCCTTTCTATGGTTCCCTGACAATAAGCAGTGGTGATGCTATCAATTTCTTTACCTTAACCTATCTTAGTTCATTGCTTTTGTTGAAATTCAGCCCAAATAGAAAACTGTTTCATTAGGTAGGGTTATATATCATAACATATGTGTAGGAGTCACCACTGATGTGACATAGCCGATCCTTGAAAGTACGAAATAATTTTTCTATGCATTTACAATATATTTTCTGTAAGAAGAGAAGTTTGGGAAGGAACAGAAAAGTATACTACGAGTTAATTTAGTATTGTCTGTTAAAATCGGGACTATGCTTGAAAGCTTGCAACTGACACTGAAACCATGAAGTAAAGTAACCATCTTGGTTTATTTTAGCAGCAATTAAATACATTTTGTTGCCCAGAATTTGGTTTAATGTTGGGAAAAACCCCATAAACTCGAGTTAATTGAATTACATAAATCAATTAAAATGTGATATTAATTAATATCAGTGGTGGGAACACCTATGGTGTTATAGCAATTTATGAGGACTTCTGCAGTCCGTATTTTTTGTTGCCATTAGCAAAGCCCATGGATTCCGATGTTTGCATAAAACAATATTTGAAGAAAAAGGGAGAGAGTGTGATTGTTTTTACTTTCACTAGATATTCCTGCTCAATTATACTTCAAGGTCATGATACCATAAAAAAGGCTAAAAATAGCTTAGTTGGCATAGGAGATCATCTAAAAGGTGTGTGGATTTCAAACCAACCCAAAGAGAAGGTAAGAGTTTGTCTGTTAAGTGATGGCCACCAGATGGCAGTGCATCTCAAGGAATGGAGGGAAGACATCTCTTCTGGACCAGAACTGCCAAAGTCTACCATGAGCACCACTTCTCTTCTCTAAGCCAAAGAGATGAAGAGATGAAGATCTGAAAGTGTTTAAATATTTCAAATCTTGCAGAAAACCTTGGAGAAACAATCTTGCCAACTGCAGATGTGTGATTGCTGAGATTGAATCCTGAGTGATTCTGAATGGAATATTTAATTTATTAGCTTTTAAATCTTGTGAAGACAGGGCTGTCCTTCTCAGAACATAGGTTGTAGCCCTTCATGTGGCAAGGTGTGAGTCTCTATTGTGGGGGCTCTTCTTCTTAATTCATATTCTCTCCTTAGGTGATCACATTGACCCCTGTGATTTCAATGTCATCCACATCCATGATTATGACCTATAGCTCTATCTGCTACCTACTCAATATCTTCATTTTGACATGTTTCAAAGAAGTCTTTAATTTCACAGATCTCACACTTAACTCTAATGCTTGGTCCCCTGCAACCCACAACTTTTCCAGTATTTGCCAGTTTACCATCCAACCAAGCCCTAAAACTAGAAATCTGAGAGTAATTTTTTAACTCCTCTCTCTTCTTCACTCCTGATATCCATTCAATCTTAAAGCTTGTTCATTCTCTATCTCTACATTTTTTGGCTACTATTCCCACTTTTACTGTGCCTTTTTCCCCAGCCCATGGTTTTGCACAGAACTTCTAAATAATAGCTGTGAATCCATTCTTGCTCCATTCCTATGTATCTTCTGTAGTCAGTGACCTTTAAAAATGTAAATCAGATGGTGACACTTTTGGTCTTATCTTGATCACTACCACTCTCTACTGAACCTCTATGAGGCAGTCACACTGATTCTCTTTCCATTTTTGTTTTGTTATTTGCAACCTCGACGCCTTGGATCATAATGTTACCACTGCTTGGGATGCCATTTCTCTCTTTTTTATTCCCTTCCTCTAAATAGGATCTTGTCTTTCAAAATTCATCTCAAATATCCCTTGCTCAGAAAGCTTTTCCTAACTCAGAAAAGTAGGTTAGACCTCTGTTTTATTATGTGCTACTTCCCTGGTGTTGTACTTATCACATTGGTAATCACTTGTTCATTATTTCTTGCTCAACTTTTAGTCCTATGAAGAAAAATGACCATGTCTGTCTTGGCCATTGCTATATCTTCTGTGTGTAGCACAGTGCCTGGAATATAGTTGTCATTCAATACATATTTGTAGAATGGATTACCTCATGAATGCAAATATTAATGAGAATTGAAAGAATGAACCAATAGACATAATTTAGTTCTTTTAAATGGTGGCCATTTGGGTAGAGCATTTTGGGTGGTATAGGAATGGAGTGGGCATGCTTCAACACTCTACTATAAAAGAAGAATGTGTAGTCTGGTTAAAAGCACTCTAACCACATTTCTCTTGGAATACGCCCTGGGTCTGTGATCTTCCTGTAATGATCAGGGAAGTCTTACTAGCTCCTGATCCTGGAGCAGCAAGGAAGGAAGGAGCTTGAGAGTAAATGTGTGGTTGGCTCACTATTTTATTACTGGACTTAAGTCAGTTGCGTTAAAGGGCAGTAATATGACACAAAGAGGCTCTTTGTCTCTTTTTCTGCCGGAACTTAGCAAAGGAACATAATGTATCTGGAAAGTCTAAAGTAGTGCCATTCAATAGAACTTTCTGTGATAATGGAAATGTTTTATATCTATACATCTGTTATAGAAGCCATTACTCATATATGACTTTTGGGCAATTCAAATGTAGTAAATGAAAATTAGGAGCTGAATTTTTAATTTTGCTTTATTTCAATGAATATTGAAATTTAAATTTCAACTAATTTATACTTAAATTTAAATAGTCATACATGGGTAGTGACTACTGTGTTAGACTGTATTAGATAGGTATGGAAGATGTGAGTTTTGTTGAGATGAAGATGGCTGAGCACATAGAATGTTTTGTTCTGAAGTTGCCCTGCATTACAAAGAATCTGAGTTATGAATTTGACATGCTTTTATTTATAGTGATGCTCCCTTTCCAACAAGAATGTTAAAATAAAATCTTTCTGGATAAGAAGTAAGATGTGGATTTTTTTTGAAAGGAAAATATAAGGGACTCGCTTCTAAGCCTTGGAGTGTACTATCATCTTCTAATTCAATAGAGTGGCTTTCACTTCCCATCAGATAAAAAGAGATGCCTCAAACCAATTCCAAAAGCTACTTTCAGAAAAGCATTGGTTGAGTTTTCATCCTGACTCCTAGGATAACAAATAGTAAGTCTTCAAACAAAGTAGCAGCTATGCGAATTCTAGAATTTTGATGTGTATTGCTAATGCTGGTGTCGAAACACTTGGCGCTCTTATGACATGTTTCATGACATCGAGTACTGCACAAAATTAAATTCACATTCCAACAGTTGTTTCAGTTTAGTTGGTTAGGATAGTGCTGGCTTCCTAACGCTTTTAATGTGTTTAGTACATGAAAAGTACATAACATTCTCCTTTGTGTACATAGTACACATATAAAATTCAAGCCTGTGTTTGCACAGCATATGAGGGTAAATGGACAAGCCAGGACACGGCTAGAGGAGGCTGGCCCAGTGGCTTTAAAGGATCCGGACTCTGCCTAGCTCTGCTGAGGGCTGTGGAAATTGTTAATTCTGCCCAACTGTAACCCATTTGTCACGCTGTAGGTGGTAAACTGTGTTGACTTGGTGCTCACGTGTTGAGATAATGCCTCCTAAAGTTTAATGTGCATATGAATCACCTGGGCATTTTGTTAAAAGGCAAATTCTGACTCAGCAGCCCTGTGACTGGGCCAGAGATCCTGCATAGCTAACAAGTTCTCGAGTGATGCTGATGCTGCTGGACTTCACTGTGAGTAGCAACGTGCTAGGGCATAACTGTGATTTCTTTTACACTGATTAGTTTTACACTGAAACATCTTCCTCCATCACTACAAAACTTATTCTTCAATCCTGACAACTGTGATGTTGTGGTATCAGTCCAGGTAAAAGTAAATAAAAATTTTGATTCAAACTTGTTTCTGGGTCTAGAAAAATATAGCTGTTAGGAAGTTGGTAGCTATGTATTTACATTTCTCTTTTTGAGGTAATCTTTAGCAGTAGAGGAGTTGCTTCTTACCTACTGTGATCCCACACAATTTCTATAGTGACATGTACATCTTCCAGGCTTTCATATTCCTTTTCACCTCTTAATACTTGTGAATTTTCTAAAATGCTTCCTTGAATTTGATGCCCTGGGGAGAAAGGTCTATATCCTTGTAACCACACTCATGTGACAAATTAGCCCAAGCTTCTGGATTATCAAACTTTTCTTCAGTTCTCAGTGTGCTCTTGTAAAATTATGACCTCAAGCTTTAACTTTTTGGTCTATTGCTGGCACAGTAAAGCAAGCAAACAAACAAAAGCAAGTGCCATGCATATGCACAGACAAATGTAAACATATGGGTCAGCACACACTTCTGGAAATATAAAGAAATATTAGTGGGAAAGAAATCTAAACAAATATTAGTGATTATTAATATAATTTAGTAACCAATTAGGCATAAATATGCACTCTCCAGTGTTCTCCTTAATTTCAAATTTAAAAATAAATTTTAGGTAATTCCCACAAGGACCTCTTTTTGCTATCTTACTTTTTTTCCTCTTCTTATCCCCTTCTTGTATGAAATAAGATGGTTATTTTGGTAATTGATGAATAATGTATTACAAAAATTTGTTTTAACAGCTAAAATAATGGTGCATCTAAATATTTGTATCTACATTGATAAAAGCTTCTTAGAGTTGACATTAGAATGTGCTAGATTTGAAGTAGCCACTAGATTTTATCATTCTCAGATAATACAAAACCAATTAATGCAACCCTGATTAGTTTTTGACAGAGGTTTTCTTTGAAAGATAACACAGCTTAAATTAATAGAGCTTCTTCCCTTAAGGAATTTAGATTGCTCATTCTTTTCTTACCCATAATTTAGTTTCATTTTAATTTCCTAAAACCTGTTTGTTTACTTGCCCTGCCTAGCCCAGTTTACAGTGGTGCCCCACCTGAGACTCTGGGGTGGGCCAGTGTGTGTTTTAACCAGCCCTGCCAACCATCCTCGTGTTTGAGCAGCATGGGTTTACGCCATCACTCTACACTGGGCTGCCTCAGCAGAAACCTGTAGAGAATTCTTTCTAAGTCCTTTGTTTTACCTCCTGTATTAAATTCATTTGCTCAAGCCTCAGACACAGCTCTCAAAAATCCTTTTTCCCTCTCTGTTTTGATGTCCACTGTGTTAGGTCAAGTCCTTATAATTTTTTTCCTGGTCCATGGCAGGGTCCTCTATCAGGTATCTCTGCTTCTTTTGTCACCTCCCCTACTCCAGTCCACTCTCCACACTGTGACTAGAGTAACCATTTGAAACACACTTAGGCTTATTATACCCTTCCAGGCAAGATCCCTTATGTGAACCTGAGTTCTGTGTGAAGGAGTCCATGCTTGTGGGCATAGCAAGTAGACCTGTTCTCCACTGACTCCTTCTAACCTTAGAGGTCTTACCTTGATACCCTCTCCTTCCTTCCCTTCACTTGTATCCCAGGCTCTAATTACTCTGAGCCACTTTAGATTTCTCAAATATGATGTATTCTCTTATCTTTTCAGGCATTTCTTATGCTGCTTTCTCTACTTGACTTTCTTTGTGTACTTGGCGTTCTCCTATTGACTCCTCAAGATCCATTTCACAAGTCACCTTATTTCTGGAACATTATATCACTCTCCTTCATCTTTCTCAGCATAATTAATTACTTCTTCTCTGTATTCCCAAAGGCCTATGTACATAGTTCTTTTATAGGACTTACCACTAAATACAATTTATGGATGCATGTGTGTTTTCCTTAAGGATTTGAAACCTCTGAAGGCAAAGATCAGTTTTATTCATCTTTGTATCTCATGCTCCTGGCACTTAGTAAAATGCTCTGTAGTTGAGTGTTGAACTGGGTGTGCCAAGCCTTGTTTTTTTTTTTTTTTTTTTCATTAATATATAAGGCAGAACATGTCATCTTTGTTTCATAGAAGAAGGGAGAGCTCCTCTTACTCCACAGCCATAAGCAGGTCAGTCAATGGCCTCAGAAGGAGCAGGGTGTATGCAGTGCTGAAAAGTTGATCTTGGTTCATGGTGAACAGCAGCCCTATCCCCTTCCCTGAAGTTATCTCTGCGTCTTCTACCCCATTAGCCTACTAGCTTCCAAGGCAAGGACCATGTCCCTGTCTCTCTTATCTCTGTGTCCCTAGATCCTAGGAGTATTCATTTTTTATGATTACTGTAACAAATTTCCTCATACTTGAATACATGGAAGTGGATTCATTGGGTGTCACCTTAGGATCGGTCTGCCAAGCTGCCCTCAACACCAAAATCAACCATCAGGCTATTAATGGCTTAATGCTTCTGGAGGTCAGAAATTATAAATAGGGATAACTGGGCTTATATCAGGGTATTGGCAGGGCTGAATTCCACTTTGGAAGCTCTAGAGAAGAATCCAAATTCTTGTCTTTTCCCAGATTCTAGAGCTTGCCCACATTCTTTGGCTTATTATATCATTTCATCTTCAAAGCCAGCAATGACCAATTGAATCTTTCTCACGTTGTTTCACTCTGACACTCTTTCTTCTGCTTCCTTCTTTCGTTCATAAGAACACTTATGGTTATATTGAACCTACCTGAATAAATCAGGATAATCTCTCTATCTCCAGGCCAGCTGATTTGCAATCTTAATTTCACCTGCAACCTAAATTCCCCTTTGTGATTTATTCGATAATATTCACAGGTTCTGGAAATCAGGAACTAGACTTTTTTTTTATAGTGATGGTTGGCGGGGGGATGACATTATTCTGTATTCTACACTAGTATAGGACCTGGCTCATATCAGGAGACCAATAAGCTTTGCAGAATGAATGGAGAGGGTTTGTATTGAGTGTGGCTTGGCTGTAGGCAGTCAGAATGACTTTGAAAGCAATGGTGATTGAAGAGGAATTGGAAGATGCTGAGGGAGAAATTTCTTGGTAAGAGTGGAGTGTTTCAGCCACGGGGCCTGATGGTTGATTTTGGTGTTAAGGGCAGCTTGGCAGGCTGACCCTCAGGTGATACCCAATCCATCCACTTCCTAGTGTTCACAGCTTTGTGTAATACTCTCCCCTTGGCTTTAGGCAGGAACTACGACTTGCTTCTAGGTAATAGCATGACAGCACTTTCATGCTTAGGTATTTACTTGGCAGAGGTAATGGACGTCATTTCTGTGGCTACTATAGATTAAATGAGTTCTGGAACTGGAGACTCCTTGTGGGCTTGATGAAGTAAGCAGTCATGTTGGAGAAGCCCACACTGCAGGCAGGCTTTAGGAATAATGGGAAGCTTCTGGGACCTGGAGGTGACCTCCAATCAATTGCTAGCAAAAAGCCAGGGCCCTACGTATTATAGCCACAAGGAAACAATTTCTATCAACAACTTCCATGAATTTGGGTGCAGACTTTTACTCATTTGAGCTTCCAGATGACAATGCAGCCCAGCAGCCTTGTAAAACCCTGAGCAGGGGACCCAGGTAAGCCATGCCTTGACCTAAGGACACTGTGAGATAATAAATATGTTTTGTTTTAAGCTACTGAGATTGTGGTAATTTGGATTCAGCAATAGAAAACAAATGCCAGCAGTTTGGGAATTATGGAATAGATGGCGGTAGGAGCTGCTCTGCCCATGCTTATGGGGGAAAGAGTTCTTGACTGTATGTTTACCTCCATTTTACAGCTGGAGCTAATGAGGAAGGGCAAGTTGAAATGTACTACTCTTGATTCAATGGTTAGTGAAATAGACGGGAAGAGAATGTATTATTCTGACTTCTGCTGGAATTCCTTCCACCCCTTCCCGGGGCCATTGATTCTCTTGGAATTGAAGTTCATAGCAGGGGACTTTGCTTCATTAATCCTCACAGCAGAGCTCTAAAAAAAGTCTTCTGGAAGCCTTCTTGGGATTCTGTTTTCTTTCAAATAGAATCACAGAGAGATCCCACCTAGCTAAAAATTACAGTAAAGATTTAGGTAAATAGCTGGGCAAGGAATGAATAAGATTAATTATGCTTAGCAGTTAAGTTATTAAAATTATATACAGGCTTATGAATATACTGCTTAACACTCCTACACTATTTAAAAAAATTATCTATAAAGATAAGTTAAAACTCAGCTTAGATTTAAAAAAATGTATTTGAAGGATCTATTTTAAATTTATCAATAATATTTAGGTGAAGATTTTAACCCATGTAAATGATCTCAAAAATTCTTTGACCTACATGGGCTCCATAGCTCAGTGGTTAGAGCACTGGTCTTGTAAAAATTCTTTGACCTAACCACTTTCCTCATTTCACAGGTGGAGTTATTGAGTGTGGAAAGATTAAGTGAATTGTCCCACATGGTTACACAGCTAATTCTTACTAATTCAGTTTCCAAGATTAGAGTTTCATATTGTTTTCACCTACAAACTCTACAATAGGGATTTATGGAACATAGTAACAGTGCACTAAGTCCACACTCCTACCTTAAACAGAACCAAATATATCTTAAGCATCTCAGACCTGTAATTATCTCTTTTTCCAAATAATCCCAAGGGAGGTAATATTTCTTGGTGCTTTAGCTTCAACTTCTATTAATGTCTACTGGCATTTTAAATAATCATCATCCTTATATTCCTTGGTTAGGTATTGGTTATGGTCTGACATGTGGTACAGGCCTGTAAATTCTTTTGTTTTTGACTGAGAGACCAAGGACAAGGGGATCGAGGTTATATTATCTTTGCCTTGAGTTGGGGCACCAGGTAGAGATCTGTCGCAGATGACTTGCCCAAGAACATACAGCTAATCAGTGACAGGCTTAAAACTTGGAAGCTCTTAAATATCACAACTATTACTTATTTGTTTGTTTTTCTTAATTTTATATCTTTGCTACTGCTACACTGTTTATCTACCACACTCGGTCATTGACACAACACATGCACACATACACATCTTTGCTCTTCTACTAACTTGCTGGAGTTGGTGGTGGTGCTGATAGTCATGGCATATGTCCACAAAAACATTTTGAATGCTCATAATAGAGGCAGTCTGGTTAAGTAGAAGAATCAGGTTTTGACTTACTTATAGGGAAACTGAATTTCCTGAGTGTCAGTGTCCTCATCTATAAACTGAAAGCAAAGAGTTAATAGTGAGAATAGGTGTGGGAGCCTCCGGGGGCAAGGCTGGGATGGTGGGGTCCAGTGTTTATATTGCTGGGAGTATGGCTACCTTGGAAGTTGCAAGTGCTTTGTATATTCCAAAGTGTTTCTCTCTCTCTCTCTCTTTCTCTCTGTGTATGTATGTGTGTGTGTGTATATATATATAGTGATATATGTATAGTGATATATATATATAGCAATATATATAGTGCTATTGTTACTCCTTCATATCAGGCATTATAATGAATGCAGGAGAAATATTGTCTGATATATAGTCCTTGCATTCAATAAAGTTATACTAAAGTTATAATCTCAGGATATAAAGGGTATAACAGGACAGCATAGGCTGAGTGGCCAGTGCAGAGCAAGGACAAATACCTAGAGAGAAGTGAGATGACTGTGAAATGTACAATTGAGATGACTGTGAAGTGGCCGATTGGGAGGACTTTGTGGAGAAGTTATGCCTTGAGCTGGGTCATGAAGGACGTGTAGCAGACAGCAAGAATTGTCTTAGGCAGGTGGAACACATTGAGCAAAGGCAGGGAGGTTGCTCAAGGAGTGGTTAATATACAAGAAAGGAAATGTGACAAATATTTACAAGAGTCGAATTAAGTCAGAGCAGATATTTACATCAAAGCTTAGAATTTTATAATGCTGGCAACAGGGAGCCACAGGTGACTTTTGGGCAGACGTAGCCTGTCCAAAGTGATGGTTTGGGAAGCGTACTTTAGCAGGAGTGTAGATTGGTTTCTAGTAGGCACTAAGGCAGGGAGAGCTGCTTATTCTTTTTCCTGCTCAGTAGTGTGGGGCAATTGGAGTGCTGCTTTCCAAATGATACTTACGAAAGTGTTGAGATTCTGTGAGGCTCCCCTTGTTTCTGGAGTACCAGATTTCTGCAGTACCCTCATCTCCCATCCCTGCACAGGCCTCTAAGTCCTGCTCCTCGCTAAATGCACAAAACCTCAAGGCTGATTGCCTGGAGTTTGTTTTGAACCAAATTATTTTAATGACTAGCAATTACATTACAGAGCCACTGATAACAAAAAGCTCATTTTTTTTTTCTCAAAGTACAAGGAAAGGAGAAAGAATCTTGAAGTCTCGTAAGAGAAAAGGAAAAGAGATCTATTTTTCCTGTTCTTCTCCCTCCTCCCAACTTCTACCCTCCAAAAGGCCCTGGTGTGTGTTGTAAATAACTAATGGGTACTAGGCTTAACACCTGGGTGATGATACAATCTGTACAACAAACTCCCATGACACAATTCCACCTATGTAACAAACCTACACTTGTACCCCTGACCTTAAAAGAGATCTATTAAGGAAAAGAGACCTATTGCATCCTTTCCTGATTGAGCAAGATTTTTTTTTTTCTTCTCTGTCTGTTGACTATGTTTTATGTACTTTCAGTTAACCGTCTGAGCAATGACTATTTTACTTCTTCTAGTGGAAGTATTTTCAATAGGTTAATTGTTTCACTTATTGGCATTGACATTTTTCTGCTTTTCAACCAGAATATTTATATAATAATTTGCTAATATTTTTATGCCTGTTTATGTAAAAAGTAGCATTTGAGTGACTATAAAAATAATATTCTTATATTAAGTACTATCAACTTAAAAGCCACAGCCAACAAGAATACATTATTTGTATTATGAACTTTCTTCTTTCGTAGGCATGCTAGTCATTCATCCAAAATCAAATTAGGAAAAAATGAAAAAAAAGGCTGGGCGTGGTGGCTCATGCCTGTAATCCCAGCACTTTGGGAGGCTGAGGCAGGTGAATCACCTGAGGTTGTGAGTTCGAGGCCAGCCTGGCCAACATGGAGAAACCCTGTCTCTACTAAAAATACAAAATTGGCCAGGCGTGGTGGCACATGCCTGTAATCCCAGCTACTCAGGAGGCTGAGGCAGGAGAATTGCTGGAACCCAGGAGGCGGAGGTTGTGGTGAGCCAAGATTGTGCCATTGCACTCCAACCTGGGCAATAAGAGTGAAACTCCGTCTCAACAACAACAACAACAACAACAACAACAACAACAGCAGCAGCAGCAGCAACAGCGTTAGTGTAATTCTAATCATTGAAGTGACAAATGAACATAAACATGATGGGGAAACAGTAGAATAATCCATGGGAATTTTATTTGTATTCAAATGAAAAAATAGAGAAAGAAAAAGTGCTTCATCTTCTGTATAATTAAAGAGGATTTTGAGTTGGAGAATATTGCTCTATGATTTATACAATATCTTCTCAACTCGTTAGAATTCATCACATCTTTGGTTTAGATTTAAGTTACTGACACTTTTACAAAAACAGTAAACTTTTAAGATCAGAAAAAACCTTGAAATGCATTCAAATTCATGTAGGCTTCTCTTTATAGGACTTTAATTTTTTTCATTAGATCAATCATATTTTCTAGTCCTGTTTCGTTCATGAAAATATAAACCTAAGTGTCTCAGTTGCTTCGTCGAAACTACTGGTTCTCCCTTCAAGGATGTTGTTAGGGAAAAGTGGTTAAATGACAATGAATATCTTATAATGCGAAAGTGCTCTGCATATTTTTAATAACAAAGAATAATTTGTGTTTTTCTTGTCCCTGAAAAAATGTTTTATCAAGTGGAAAACACTTTTAAATATGAATGAAGCCTATGAGAGGAGAGTTTATTATTATTAATTGTTAGTATTATTTTCTGATGCTTATATGACCTTGGGTAAGTTACTGAACCTCTGCCACATGCTGTACATCTGGACCGCTCATGAAGATGTGTGCAGGTAGACAGCCCTCAATCCTAATGTGCTGACCTCCACAAATCCCAAATACCTACCTTGGCCCTACAACATTCCTTTACCAGTGACATGAGGAAAAGAGAAATTAAAAAATAATTTTATTGCACAATTTCTGCCTTGACCTCTCAACTGGACACCCCCTACCCATACTCATCTCAGACCTAGAGAGAGGATCAGTCACGTCCGGCCTCTGCATGCTTACATGGTTCTGTTTAACTTGGCCTTGAGACTGGGACTCTGAACCCAGAGGGCCACTGATAACACTGCAGGCTGTCTACTGTGATGAGTGCCTGATTCTCCACATGTGTGCCTTTGCATAATGCTCCCATGGCCATCTGCATTTTTGGCTCTGGCATCAGGCAGTAGGATATGGTGGTGGCAGCAGTGGAGAGGAAATCCTAAGCACTCCAGATCCACTGAAAGGAGGACACATCTTAGGGAGCTTTCTACGATGAGCCTCATGTTTAATACTTCCCATGCTTATTGACATTTTAGTGACAATCTGCTAAGTTTCCTTTGTAGTTTTCATTTATTAGATGTGTAATGAAGCAGAAGTAACCTCTATTACCCAGCAAACATTGGCGCCATTCTCCCTTGCTTCCTTAGCACTCCAGAGGACAGCTTTGATATTGTCATAGAGATGATTCCGGGCCAGTCTGGGGCAAAGCTCAGATATTTGGCAATGAAGAGAGTTAGAAGACATGCCAGGCTCATAACCCACTATAATGGAAATAAGAGAAGAACCTCCTTGGATTCCAAAGAGAATTTCATTTTATGAAAATGAAAATTCAACCTTGGGGAAGCCCAGTTTGAGGAGCTTTTTCTGACCTTCATAGTGTTTTGCTTGACTTCTTAGCAAAAGGAGACAAATCAATATAGCGTAAGCAATTTCTGAGTAGCAAAGAATATGAATAGAATTTCAAAGGTATTTGGGAGTGGGACACTTTTAGATACATTCTGAGAGAATCAAGTGGCTTGGAAAGAACTGGTTATTCTAAGGTTACTGTTTGGGGAGTGGAGACAGAAAGTGGGAAGGGAAACCATATAACGTAATGTTGGGGACTGAATAAGTTGAGAATAAACCAGAAGACAGCAATTTTTCTAAGACCAAAAATAATTTATTTTCATGTAAACTATTGGATTAAGTCAGAGAAGCAAAAGCATTAAGTACCATGAGATTTTAAACTCAAACTAACCCAAAGCATTCTCAAAGAATTTATTTTCTGTGATGGTACAAATGATGTATATTTAAACATTTTTTAAATGTTGTACTTAGTTTAGATTTTTCAGCTTTCCTGCAGCCTCTGGCTGCTGAGAATTTACTGAAAAATCTTCTGTGTAACTTATGTATACTAGTAAATCTCTACTGCTTGCCTGTGATCTGTCTCATATAAATGAGGCAGTACAGATGGCTGGAATGCTAGGGTTGGCTGTTGCTTGCCGTAATAATGGTGTGGGAAATGAGGTCAGGAGATCGAGACCATCCTGGCCAACATGGTAAAACCCCGTCTCTACTAAAAATACAAAAATTAGTTGGGTGTGGTGGTGCGTACCTGTAATCCCAGCTACTCGGGAGACTGAGGCAGGAGAATCGCTTGACCCAGGGAGTTGGAAGTTGCAGTGAGTTGAGATTGCGCCACTGTACTCCAGCCTCAGCAACAGAGAGAGACTCTGTCTCAAAAAGGAAAAAATGGTGTGGGAAAGCAGGACAGTAGACTTATGAAGCTGATTGTAAAGACTTAAACACCAACAAGAAAGATAGGGTGCTTGTCTTCATCAGCTGGTTATGGATATGCTTCTCTAGCATCTTCCATGGACATCTATCCTGCCTTCCACCACCAATTTCTTTCTTTTCCTGGCCCAAGCTAATTCCTCAAATTCTGCATTATGGAAGAAGAGCAGACTATGAATTTCCAAAAAGTTTTCTCCAGCACTTTTTTCCTTATAGAAGTCTCCTTTATCTAAAAAAATTTAAATGTCTTTTAAATTTAAGACACAACTAGAAAATAAGCAGAGCCAAAAATGAAGTAGCTGATGGGTTTTGTAAGGGATTAGACAAGTACCCTTCCTTCCACCCTATCCTAACTTGAGTTGTGTCCTAGTCTGTTTTCTGTTGCTATGACTAAATACCTGCGACTGGGTAATTTACAAAGAAAAGAGGTGTATTTCTTACGGCTCTGGAGGCTGGGAAGTCCAGATTAGCTGTCTACATCTGGTTGGCTTTGGGTGAGGGCCTTGTGCTGTGCATGGCAGAGGGCATCCCAGGGTGAGGGGGTGAGCTCAGAGCCACAATGGCTTTTATAACAGACTTACTCTCATGATAACTAATCCATTCCTGTGATAACCCATTAGTCCATTAAACCATTAATCCATGAATGGACCTGATCACCTCTTAAAGGCCCCATCTTTTAATATGGCTACATTGCAGATTAACTTTCAACATAAGTTTCAGATGGGACAAGCATTCAAACCATATCAAGCTGTCTTTCAAGGGCATCCCATTTGCCAGTTTGCAGGAAGCCCTTCTGACCACTCAAGAGCCTCCGGAGTTTTTCCTTCTCTGAATTCTTATCATATTAATAATCTATCCCACACCAGTGGGACTAGTTTGACTCATGTCCTTCCTAATCTCTTGTAAATGTAAATCAAGTAGTTATATATTTCAACTTGAAATCATAGGCTTTTGAGCATGAGAGCATCTTACACTTCTATACCTGTACATTGTACACATGTAATAAGTGTAGTTGGATGTTGACAAATATTGAAGAAGCAGATAAAGTCTTCAAAGATAAGAATTTGTATTTTTTTATGTATCACATTAAGTAATGGGGGCATTTAATACATGTTAAATATCATAGCATCACAAAAATTGAGGAAGCACTTCTTAGATTCTAACAGAATCCCTGTCTTTTCTGTCTTGGTCTATATTTATTCTTCCTGTAAGTAGCAAGCACGTGGTTGGGCTATACATAAGTCTTTCATTTAAAGGCAATTGTTCTGAATCAAGGAAAACAAAATTAAATAAATTCTGAGTAGGGAATGAGCAGTAGTAACGGGCTCAACACTCTTTTGTTAGGGGATTAAAGCATTAATCATCCTATTATCTGCTATTTTGAGCTTTGCCAAAGTTGCTAGAGGTCGATAGGAATTAGTTCCAATTAAAAAACTTTAGAACTTTCCTTCTTATATCACCTACTGTTTTGAATTGAAAGAAGATGGATGATGATAACGTGGTCCCGATAGTCTAATTGCGGTTTCTTTCCATTTTTTGCTAAGAAGTTGTAGAAAAGGTCACTGTGGATTTTAAAAATTAAGAGCTTCATTGTCAGAGTGTATCACTAATGCATATAATTACTATTTGAGATTACCAAGAAGGTCTAAAGACAGACATTTTATTTTAATACTCACTGTTAAATTGCATTAGTGACATTTGCTAATAACCTAAGGAAGTTACCTACTGTGGTGGTGAGTTTTGAATTGTAAAGTTTAGCGTTTTGACATGGCATGCCAACACTACATATAATACACACAAAAAGTAAGAATTAGTAAGAATTAATAAACATGTCCATTAAAACTGTTAAAAACCTGAACTAGTCCCCAATAACTTCATCAGGAAAGACAAAATGTAATAAACAGTAGCAGTTATTTCTTGACAAACTGCCGAATAGACTGGTTTGCAGAATTGCTACAGTTCACATTTAGAAAGTTAAGAGAGAGTCCTGGCAGATTGAGATTGGCAGGTAAACTAATTCTAAAGTGGTAAACATGGGTAGGTTGATCGCTGAAGCAGCAAGATAATATCCTTCAGAGTGTGCTTCCTTACCTGATGCATTGGTTAAAAAATAAAAATTCAGTGTTTCCAGTCTTTAGATAACTAGCTTGTAATACTAAGAAAATATTGGAAAATTATTCAGCTTTTGGTATTTTTCAATCATTCTTCAAACATCTTTCCTGGGCAGTGAGATGAAAGCTCAATGTCTCATTACCAGCTGTTAGGTTTATTTGTGCATATTATTAAAATACTTAGTGGACAGTTTATTTAGTTATTTGGAGAAAGAAGAAAGGTGACTCAGTTTAGATGTTTCTATCTACTCCAGCATGGAGCTTTGGCTCAAAAGAAAGTGATCTCAAACCTACTATAGAGATAAATCTATTTTGTTGTTCACAGAGAGTTTTTTTTAGCACATATTTAAAAAGTTGCTTTATTTTTCCAATTATGAAAGTAACAAATACTCATCATGGATAATTTGTGAGTTGGAAAGGAAAAAATAAAATAGCATCATATAAAGAAAACTATTAACAATTTACTTATGTATTTACTTTTACTTTTTCTCTGCAGAACCTTTTTGTAAACAGTTCTCCAGTTCATCTGTAGTTTAGTTTTGGATATATTTTTTTTAGCTCAATGTTATAACCTAAGATTGTCCCCATGACAATGCAAGTTGTTGTTGGATATGTGGGTTCTATTTAGTGCGGATTCCGTAACTTACCTAGCCATTCTCATGTTGTTGAATATTTACATAGTTTTCATTATTTTTGTAGAGATGCAATGGAAATCTTTGTAAACTAGACTTTTTTTTTTTGCTACCCTGGGTTATTTTTTTGGTGTTGAATCACTGATGTAAAATTTTTAGTCTAAAGAGTATGATAATATGACAAAAATGGAAGTTTTGGTTGAGGTAACAAGATGTGAGAGATGACAAATTCCATAGGTGATGTCAGAAAAGATGACAAATTTTAAGATTATTAAAAGCCAGTTACATTGGTCTTAATTATTTTATAACATCGAGAATATTAAAGGGTCATAATTTGAATATCAAAGGGAATTTGGGGTACCAGTTGTTCATTTGCTGTGTCTCCCAGAATTGAATGGGGTTTGCCTGCTCCTCTCCTCACCCTAAATAATTTAATGTGTCGCTGTAGGCTTGAATGACATGGTGGACCTGCTTCTGACTCATGCTTGAGAGATCTGAGATGAGTGACTGGCTAGATACTGTACTGAGGGTACAAAGGAGAAATTGATGAATGAGGAAACCCTGAACTCCTGGAGTTTGTCAGAGGAAAGAATGTGCGATAATTTCTCATGAGCCATATATTATCAGAGATAACCTAACTTCATCCTCGCTCCCATCCAACAAAGCTGTTTGACATGGCAGCAGATTCCTGGAGGCTGAATAGTGTCAAGCCTGGAAAAAAAAATGCATTTGCTGTTGTTGAGGTTACTGTAGGTCTCTGAAAACTTATGAAAGATAAAGGAGGAAGAGGGGGAATAGACATAAGGGTGTAACAAGAAACAGTTTAAATTTTGAACATGTTGAATTTAAGGTACTTGTGAAATATCAAGATGTAAGTGCGTAGCAGGGAAGTACGGTGCACAGGTTGGAGCTGAAAGAGTCCTTGACTAGAGATGTGGATACTGACATAATCACACGTAGATGAATGTTGGATGTTTGAGATAGTCTAAAGAGGACGCAGACTGAGGTGAGAAGAATGCTAAATGCAGAATCCTGGATTGCATCCCCTTGGAAGAGTTTGAGAATCTAGCAAAAGAGACTAAGGAAGATCTAAGTGAATCCAAGTTGGGAGAGAATTCCAAATAGAATGTGGTTGATAAGGAGGTCAAGTAAGATGGGCATTAAAAGTAACTAGTTTTGGCAAGTAATGGGACATTGGTGATTATATCTGGCTAAGCCTTAGTGTAACTATAGAGACAGGAACCTGATTGCAGTGGATTGAGTAATAAATGGATAGAGACAGGTCATCTTTGAGTGAAGACCATTGTTTTAGGATCTTGATTGTAAAAGGAAGGAGAGATACATACTAGTGAGAAAAAGGCTTAAAAAATCAAGTGAAAGACTTGTGCATTGTGTATACACCATGGGGAAGGTGGCAGTGGAGTGGGGAAACAAAATATAGGAGAGAAAGATTAATGGACCTAGACTGCATAGAAAAGAAGGGAAAATTAGATTAAGAGTCTCCTGGCCTCCTGAATTGGAAATATAAATAATTTAAGTGGTATAAAGCAAAGAATGTTATGAAACCATAAAAAGAATATTATTCTTTAGAATTGATATGGTAGAGTGTTCAATATATATTATGAATATGAAAAACAGGGTACATAGTGTATTTAGTATGCTACCAGGGTTATGATGAATGGCCATGTGGATTGTGTACTCATATGTGAGTGATGCCTCTCTGGAATTGAGCATTGTGTTGTACTGTAGATGAGATCCCCTGATGTGAATCAGCACCTCACATTACCTTTGTTGGAGGACACTTTTCGTGATTCTCCATCTTCCTTTGTTCTGGTCAGTATTAACAGCTGTAATTTTTTGATCATTTAATTTCCCACTTATCTTATTTAAGAATACTGTACCAGGTCAGACTACTGGATCACATTCTCTGCTCTGCTTGATAGCTATGTTTTAAATGTAAACATCAGTAAAGTGTTCTGATCATAATTTAAGTCTTCATGTCACTTGTTCATGGAAAGGGAATGCATTGGCGTACTGGTGTGAGTATTTCTACCTGATGGTTGAGCCTCTTATAAATGAATATATTGTCATTCTGTTATATAACATCATTCTTTGAGAACTTGATTTATGAAAGCCCACCTCTTAAAGTCAGCGTGCTAATAAAACCACCTTTCTCACCCTGTCTCTGAAAGCTAAAAGCCAGTCCCTAGACTGTGGCGAATGCAGTGAGCACAATTTTACTTTGTGCATGCTCAGTGTAGGCAGTCGTCTGGCCTTTTCCTGTTGATTTCCCTTTTCTACGTACCGTTTCTATTTAAATGCAGTGGCTTGATGATCTCAGTCTTCTTCGTAAAGAAAGAGGAAAAGCCGTGCACATGAGAACGTATGGGATAGTAGTGGGATGTGAACGTGTGGAATGGAGGAGAAATCTGAATTGAGATATGAAAATGATTTTCGAGCCTCGTTAATGATGCAGTTAGGTTGTTCTGGTTGGCTAATGACTGTTCTGGTTTTTAAGTCTCACACTCCAGAAAATCCTTGAGTTTCAGGCAAACTGGTCACCCTAGATGTGGCTGACATAGAAAACTAAAAATTTATTGAAAAGCAAATCTATAGGATTTGGTGATTTTTTTTCTAGAGAACTTCTGCAGCCACCGGGTGGAACCATGAAGATGAATATTTGGATTGATCCTAGATCACAAGGAGGTTGCTGAAGAAAGATAATGGGTTGGGGATGTACAGATAGTTGAAATAATCTAGATAGAGCAGGGCAGGAGGTGGGCCAGATGGTCACATGTCTGGGTGACACTCTGGTACTGTGTCTCCTGTACTGCAAAGGGAGACAACACTAGGTAGAAAGCAGCAGACTGTCCTGACCAGGCCATCTTATTTTCCAAACAACAACAGCATGGAAGAGGGCTCCAGTAAGAAAATATAGGCAGCAGGAGCAGGAGACGTTCAAGCAAGAACACCAAACAGTAGCCCTCTTCATATCATCCTTTAAGGTTTTGCAGAATCGTAGACTATTGGAACTTGGAGGGAACTCAGCATTGTCCAGTTACTCCCTTGGACATTGGGGAAGGTAAAATACTTCCATTATAAGTGAGTATTTGAAGATTCATTAACATTTTATCTGTAATTGTGAGAGTGATTAAAGCAATCACCGAATGAGAAGTTCAATTTAGCTACGAAGAGAATAAAAATAACCACAACACAAACTGTTAGCCAGGCTATTGCCAGTGTCTCAACAATATGGCTCCAAATACTTGCCATTCCAACCCAACGCTAAAATATGATTGACCCTTGAACAACACAGGTTTGAATTGTGAAGTCCACTTACATAGAATTTCCTCAAACAAAGGCAGATGGAACATAACAGTATTTGCAGGATGTGAAAACTCATGAATACAGAGGGTATGCTTTTTGTTGATGCTGGTGAGGGTTTTGGCAGATGTGAGTGTCCTGGACACACTGTATCCTCATGGATATAGAGGAAAAAATGTACTGTCAACCTTAGGAAAAGTAAGACTAATTCTACACACTATATAAACTAAGATTCAGCATTGTCCAGTTACTCCCTTGGACACTGGGGAAGGTAAAATACTTCCACTATAAGTGAGGATGTGAAGATTCATTAACATTTTCTCTGTAATTGTGAGAGTGATTAAAGCAATCACTGAATGAGCAGTTCAATTTAGCTAAGAAGAGAACAAAAATAACCACAACACAAACTGTTAGCCAGGTTATTTCCAGTGTCTCAACAATATGGCTCAATCGTATAACTACTGATAAATGAGTGATCAGTGTTTCAAAGAATAAATTCATTGCTCAGTACTGAATTATCCTGTGATCAATGTATCTAAAATACTATCTGAGTTGCTGTTAGATTCAATTCAGATACAATTATTAAGTTTCTATAGCTGTAGGCCAATACTTAGATGCCGTAGGACGGAATTAACACACCACTTGGCCTGCATGGGTTACCCAGTATGGTAGGCAGAATAACATCCTCCCAAAGATGTCCAGTCCTAATTGTCAGAATGTAGGAATATGTTACGTTACACGGCAATGTGAAATGAAGGTTACTAATCAGCTGACTTCAAAATAAGATTATGCTGGATTATATGGTGGACACCGTGTAATCACAATACTTCTTAATGATGGACTGCAGAGGCTGAAGAGTCACTGCCAAAGTGATGCAATGTGAGAAAGTCATTGCTGGCTTTGAAGATGGAAGGAGACCATGAGCCAAGAAAGGCAGTAAAATTCTAGAAGCTGGAAAAGGCGAGGAAATACACTCTTTCCTGCAGCCTCCAGAAAGAATGCAGCCCTGCTGACACCTTGTTTAGCCCAGTAAGACCCATTTTGGATTTCTGATCTCCAGAACTGTGAAATGATAAATTTGTGTTGTTTGGAGCCACTGACTTTGTGCTAATTTGCTACAGCAGCAATAAGAAATTAATACAGAAAATAACATAAAACAGTGAAGGTGAGACATGGAGACAATATGGAATGGTGGGTACTGTGGCCATCTGGAGAGTGCCTGCACAACATGCAGTTCTGATTCAGCTCTAGCCAATATTTCTTTGAGGAAATAAGGGCTCAGAGTTGCCAAATTCTATTTTTATTTTTCAAAATAAAATCAATATCCAGATTTATATAAAAGTGACTGTTTCTATTTAATTATTTGCACTATTTTAAGTTTAAAACTCTCTTAAACATGTACGCAAATAGATGTGGATGAGAATGTTCATTTCAGTGCCGTCTGTGGTAGCAAAGAATTGGAAACAAATGACATGTCTATAAAACATGAGTATAAATAAATAAATAAATATAAATATATATGATACAAATGCATACTTTAGTCAAAACCAATGAATTGTGTATTCTAAGTGTGTTAAGTAGAAGTGTAAACAGAATGAGATGTTTAGCATGACACTTCATTTGTTTGGATAAAAATATATTCATAAAAATATATATAGCTTGTGGGTGCTTATAATGTAAAATAAAGTCAGGAAAGTGAATTAGAAAAAATTTGCATTAATTACATTAAATTGAGTCTGTATGGGGGGAATAAAAAGAGAGGAATGTGATCTGGGATGATAGCTGACAAAAAGCTAGGATGCAGGAGATGACAATAGAAAGAGGTCTGTGCATGGACTGAGGATGATGATGAGCTATGAGCTGGTGCCCCACCCAGTTTTGATCACTATATAGGCTGGAGCACAGAAGACAGTGGATCTAGTTAGAGTCATGCCCACTGGGGGTTCAAAGAAAACCAAGATGTAGACCCTTCCTTCAACATTTTGCAGAGAACTTAGGAAAAAAAGGCTGGGTACAGTGGCTTACACCTGTAATCTCAGTACTTAGGGAGGCTAGGGAGGGACAATTGCTTGAAGTCAGGAGTTCTGAGGTTATAGCAAGCTGTGATCATGCCACTGCACTACAGCCTGGGTGACAGAGTGAAACCCTGTATCTTAAAAGAAAGATATATAAATGAAGCAGAAAAAAATGTAGTTATTAAAAAGTGAACAAGTTTCATTTATTAATTCATTTATTCAACATTCATTCAAATATTTATTAAGCTCCTTCTATGTTCCCAGCAGTTTGTTTAATCACAGTGTCTGTGTAGTATACGATATGGTTGTAAGAGTAGTAAAAGCTGTGTTTAATTTTGTTTTCATATTCCCTCTAGCTTCCACCCCAAGAATAGGACCCGTAATAGTGGCATGGCAGTTAGCCTGTCTGAGCCTCAGATTCCTCGTTGGTATAAAGAATGTCACTCCGGTTGTGTCTTATCTGTGTAGGATTGTTTTGAGAACATAAATGGAAGAGTTCTTGTGAAGTGTTCTGTAGATGGAAGACACCTTAACTGGGACTCCTTTCCTCTTTTTGCATATTTCTCCCCCTCACCTTCACTTTTCTTCTGACTTGCTGCTGCCACTGTCTGGCCCAGTCCCTCATTGCTGGTGGTTAAGTCACTGCAGTGGACACTTGGTCTTCCCTTTCTCTTCCCTTTTAGTCTGGTTTATGATTAAAGCAAGACAGACAGTCCTAAAATACCTCCTTCATCAGCAAATCATAAACTTATAACCTATTAAGGTGGGAAGGGATTGAAATGTCTTTCTCAGTCTTGTGCACGTTGTAGGAATCCCAGGAGCCTCACCTTGGAGATTTGCTCTTTGGATGTGTTTCCGTCATTCCCATTAGATTTTTCTAAATTGCCTCTTGTGGTAAGGATGTGGTCATAGTTTCCCTTTGTTCTCCACAATTCCTTTATCCATGTTCCACCAACTGATAACAATATTCTCCCGCATAGGCAGTTTCAAAGATTCAGTTGTGGAAAAAGCTTTCCTGGAATAGAAGTATTCATGTTGTGATGTTTCTAAGAAAAAAAAAAAAATGTTATTCCTGATAATAGGCCTCAGAATGTCTGCCTAATTCCCACTGATACACATCTGTTTCATAAAGAGACTTCTCTTTGGAATCAGTAGGGTTTCAGAGCAACTCATCAAAGGAAATATGAAAATCAAGTTGGGGGCAAACTTTCGCTTTGGAGCCATATACCTCCATCACTGTAATAAAACAATCCATATGTTGGGATTTATTAGCTCTTATTGACAATTTAAAAACATAAACTCCTGATGAAATGAAACATCTACCTAAAAGTTATGAAGAGATGGATCTGTTTCATAGTTGATTTTTTTTGAGTATTTTTTGGTGTTAAAGCAATATATGATTATAGGAGGATGTTAGCTATAAACTGAATCTGTTTCCTGGAGGGAATGCATTTTGCCGTAACTCCCATTCAACTGAAGTTCTCTGCAAACCAAGAAAGAGTTGAATTTCTCATATTTACTTTTTATTGTGTGAAAATTGCTATTGCATTGTGAGTGTTATAGATATTTGGGAAAGAAGAATGGGGCATTATTAGAAACATATCCTTGGGGTATAATTTAACATAACTAGTAAGAAATGAACGAAATGGCTTCATACTGAAAAAGCAATGTCTGAGAATTATTATCAGTAACATGCCACTAAAACCAAAGGCTAGACTGATTAGAATCAGTGGGAGTTTGGCTACATAAAAATCCTATTATTAGAACTTATGCAAAGAAGGGAGACAGGAAGTAACTGTGTTGTTAAGGTAAGCTGTACTGATTGGTAAGGAACACATTCCAAGGAAATAATAAAAGGGTGAAAAAGCATTAACAGACCCCTTGGAGATTCATTACACATCAATTTATTTTTCTAAAGGACTCACTGTGCTTTACAAAGTATATAACTCATGAACCTCTGTGGCATTCAGTTAGTGGCCAATATCATAAAGGGAAGTAAAACTACTCAAGTTTTGACTCACCTATGGATGCAGAAAGTTGAATGTAAAGTTTGGACTTGAGTCAATTTATTGTCTAATGTGATTTTTGAAATGCTTTTTGTACCAACTGAGAATTCACTTCACAAAACCTTTAAATTATAGTCCTTTTGGCTTTCCTGTATATTTGTTCTGACAATATAAATTATTTTTATCTCAAAATACTTGGAAGATAAAAGAAATTAACCCAAGTGATTAGGGCAATAAAACATAATTTAATTTTTGTGATCATACCTTTTGGAATCTGGGTTAATTAAAATATATTGTTGTTATTATAACAAAGTAATCATGCACATAATAAAACATTTGAACAGTATGTAGTATAAAATGAAAAGTAAAAACGTATCTTTCTCTGCCTCCTATTTCCACTTTCTAGAGGTTAACTATAACTTTTAATGTATTCTTTTAGAAAATTTTTATGCTCCTGTAAGGGCATTTTACTATGGTTACACAAGCTTTTAAAATTCCATATCCTTTTGATTATACAAGTCGAATGATTATATGCATACTCTTTTGTACCTTGCCTTTTTCACTTGCCAGAATATGTTATTAGTCTTACCTTTCCAAATCACTGCATTGAGACCAATCTCTTTTCAAATGGCAGTATGTTATTGCATTTGTGTTTTTGCCGTAATTATTTAACCAGTTCTGTACTGATGAACAGGTTGCTCTTCCTGATGTGCGTGTGTGTGTGTGTGTGCGTGTGTGTGTGCGCGCGCGCATGTTCATTCATGAACATGTGCCCACAAAACGCTTTGATGGATTATTTTGTACATGCTTTACATGCTTATGTAAATATAACTAAAAGAAAAATTCTTACTTGAAGGATTGCTTGACCAAATGGAGCATGTGTATGTATATTACATTTAACTAGATTATTTCCAAATTGTTCTTTACAGAGCTCTATCAGCATCTTCTATCTAATAGACGTGCAGGAAACTGTTTCCTAACACCCTCAATGAAATTGTGTATTATCAAATGATCTGATAGTGAACAGCAGTATCCTATTGCTATATATTGTATAACTTTAATAAGGAGTGAGGTTGGGGAATCTTTTCCTATATTTATTTCTCGTTTAACTTCTTTTTCTCTGAAATGTTAGTTCGTACCCTTGGACTACTTTTTTGAGAGATTGCTTAACTACTTTTATTGACTTGACAGACATTTTTGTATATTAAGAAAATTATTCATATTCTCTCAAATGCTTTGGAAATACTTTTCTTAGTAAGTTCTTTGTATTTTGACCTTGTAATAATTATTTTCTTCACATAAAATTTGAAATTTTTGTAAACCAACATTGATCAAATCCTTTTAGGGTTTCTGGGATTTGTGTGATGTTTAGAAATGTTTTTCTCACTCCACATTTATAAATATATTCACTCATGTTTTATTCAAGTTCTTCTGTATTTTAATTTTGTTTACTCTAAAATTTTTATGCCATCTAGGATATATTTGTAGGAAGGAATAAAGTCAGAAGTTATTTTAATTATTTTTTTCCAAAGGGCTAGTTAGTTGTCTTAACTTATTGAATAATTAATCATTTTTTTAATGAAGTAAAATTCTGTGTTTATGAAAAAAATGAAATTCCCTTGCATATTTACTTTATTTTGCCACTCCATTCTGCCCCTTTCATCTATGTATATTCCTGTGCTGACAACAAACAATTTCAATAATAGTAGCTTAAAGAATGGTAACTATGTAGTGGGGCTAGTTCCTTCTCATTATTCTTTCACAGTATTTTCTTAGCTGGACAAGTGTGTTCATTTTTCTTGATGACCTTGATCATCATTAAGGGACACTGCAATTTAATTCAATAGGATTACATTGATTTCATGGATTAGGTTTGAGGGAGAATTGACATCTTTATGGTGTGGAGATTTCTTCATATAAATCATATGGATTTGTGTTATGTTGACTTTTAGTTCCCCCCACTTTTGTTAGTAAGGTATTTTCTTCCACCATATTTTCAGTTTTTTTGTGTGTGTTTAAACATGATATTGGCTTGCAGTATTGTATGTATGTGTCTGAACTATCATCTATCCATCTAGGTTAATAATTTTTGTATTTTGCAGCTTATTCTTTGTAATAAGATTTTGAAAATTTGCCTTATTTTCCATGCTTTTGAAATCTTTAGCCTCAGAATGTTTCTTGAAGTTTGGTAAAATTCACACTACCTGGGCAATAATTACATTCACATTTTCAAATGTGTTTGCACACTATAAAACAATGTTTCTTCCTGTAATTCAGTGTTTTCTGTGTGTTTAGGTCCTATATTTATTTTATTTTATTGTTTCAATTTTGTTTAATTTTATTATTTTTTATTTATTATATTGATACATATTAGATGTATATATATTTTGGGTACATGTGATAACTTGATACATTCAAATTACATGATACATTCGTATAATCAAATCAGAATAATTGGGATATCCATCACCATAAACATTTACCTTTTATTTATGCTAGGAACACTCCAATTCACTTAGAAGAAATGATGCCTGGTGTTCGAGAGGTTAGTAGGGTGACTATAGTTAACATTATTCAATTGTACATTTCAAAATAGCTAGAAGAGAATAATAAAAAATTAGCCAGGTGTGGTGGCATCTGCCTGTAAAAATTTAAAAACGTTAAACAGTAATAATAAGTTCCAGCTACTAAGGAGGCTGTGGTGGGAAGATCACTTGAACCTAGCAGTTTGAGGTTGCAGTGAGCCATGATCACACCACTGCACTCTAGCCTGTGTGACAAGAGTGAGACCTTGTCTCAAAAAACCATATTTTTAAAAGAATAATTCAAGTAAACCGAATATTCTGTATTTTAAATTGTCCATTTGTATGTTTTTTTAAAAAATCTTGATTAGTTTAAGTACTTTTAAAATGTGCTTTATTTGATTTTTAAAGGACTCAACCCTCGGATATATTCCCGTGCCTAATTTATCCTTTTTCTATTTAACTTTTAAAAATTTTTGTTCTTTTTATAACTTTTTGGTTGTTATTAATTTTATTTTTCCTTGCTTAGTAATACATTTTAGACCATGATTGTTTATTAGAACTTTGCAGTAGCTGTGTTCTGTAGATTTCAATGTACATAGCATCCACAATTGTTATTTATCAGATATGCGATAATCTACATTTTTTTAACACAAAATTTTAACTGGTTGGAGTTTTCTTTTTGTTTCATTTTGCTTTTTGTTACATGTGTTTCTTTTATTGTGTTATGGCCAGAGAATATTCCTGTACAATTTATACTTTGTGTAAGTTATTGTGATTTTCTTGGTGGCTTAAATAAATCAGTTTTTGTAAATGTTCCATGGGCCCTGGAAAAAGAAAAAGAGACATTGTGTTTCTGGGAGACATAGAATTCAGTGAAATCATTCCTTCATTTCTTCAACAAGTTATTTGTGAATGCATATTTATTCATTTTAAATATAAGTATTTGTATGTGCCAGATTCTACTTTAGGCACCAGGGATGGTGCAGCGAATAAGACAAAATAAACGTCTGCCTTTATGAAGCTTTCATTCTAGCAAAGGAGACAGAAAATCAATCAGAAAGTCCAATCAAGCAAATAAATACAATATACTTTTTTTTTTGAGACAGATTCTCGGTCTGTCACCCAGGCTGGAGTACAGTGGCATGATCTCGGTTCACTGCAACCTTTGCCACCCAGGTTCAAGTGATTCTCCTGCCTCAGCCTCCTGAGTAGCTGTGATTACAGGCGGCCACCACCACGCCTGGCTAACTTTTTGTATTTTTAGTAGAGACGAGGTTTCACCACGATGGCCAGGCTGGTCTTGAACTCTGATCCAGCCGCTTTGGCCTCCCAAATGCTGGCACCGTGCCTGGCCTATACACTTTTTCAGTACTAACAAATGCTTTGACAAAAATAAAGCAAGTAAGGAGATGAGGAATGCTGGGCTGGGGAGGTGGATGGGTGGTGGGGAGGTATTAGAAGGATACTCAGCAAAGGCCTGCTTAAGCAGTGACATTTGAGCGGCCACTAAAAGGAAGCCAGTGAGGAAGCATTGTCCTGAGAAAAGCATGCCTGGCCAGAGGAGCAACAGCAGAGACACTTGCAGGTGACAAAACCAGGGGATTTGAGAAGAGCAGCAACATCGCAACATCGACAGTGTGGCCTGAGTTGAGTGAGTGAGGAGGAACATGGCAGTGACCACGGTAACGAGTTTGGAAAGCCACTGGGAAATTTAGAACCAGAGAATGACATAATCTGATCTATGTTTTAAACATGTTACTCTGACAATTACCCATTAAATTTGTTTTATTATGATATTTTAGTATTCTATGAACCTTTACTTATTAGACTTTGGTCTACTTAATTCATCAAAGGTTCCGAGAGTTAGGGCAAAGACTCCTGTCACTGTACTTGCTTCTGTTTATTTCTGCTTTTCATGCAGAAATTTGTTTTCTTTAAGTGCTTTGGTTCTAAGTTAATTAGGGCCAAAAGTTTCGAGCAATGAGCCCAGGAGTTTTAGGTTGCAGTACGATTGCAGCACTGCACTCCAGCCTGGGAAACAGTGAGATTCTGTCTCTTTAGAAAAAAAAAAGTTTCAAACAAATGAGATATTCATTGTGGATTTTATTTTTACTGCTTTAAATCTCTCTTCTTTTTTGTGTAAGGAGTTTTCCTTGAATTCACCCTTTATGTATTAATATTGCAATGCAATGCTTGCCTTATTGTCATTTAGATTAGTTTGCTATGACTTTGCTTATCCCCTTTTAAACATATTTTGAGTCATTTTTCCCTCAATTTATCTGTCATATAGTCAAGCAGTTAGATTTTAAAATCCAATCTATTTTTTTTCTCTTGCTAAATGGTCTGTTTTTGTTTTACATTTTATAATTAGGAAGATTTATAATACATGTTTAAGTCTTTAGTGGTTATAAATCTAAATTTGCATATGTACTTAAATCAGTTTCTTGACTTTAGATGGATTGTATTGAATTCTCAGTCTGAAATTTTGTGGCAATTGACACATTCACACTTTTGTACCACTTTCCCTCTCAATAATCTATCTCTTTAAAAATATTTGCATTTTGTTCTACAGTTGTAATTCCCTCAGTCTTGTAGACATTTCCAGTTTCTTCATTCCATAGCTCCTTTATTGAGCTTTTCCTTTTAATGATTTTTTGTTTTTACTCAAACTATTTTTTCAGAAGTTTTTAAGAAATCCTCAGAGATATTTTATATTTCTTGCTTTTCTGATGAGATCTGTCTGTTGCTTTTATTCTTAAATAAACTTTGGCTACATATGTAACTTTCGGGTTCAATTTTGATCCTGTAACAATTTACAAACATTGTTGCACAGAAATAAAAAAGGATTTCATCTATTGTATCTTCTTCAGCAATATTAATGTAAGTACCATGATCTTATATGTATGTCTTCCTGCTCTATTGTCTTCTCCCTAATGACAAGCATCTTCTAATCTTTTTATCCTCTTAATCCTGTTCTCTCTGACCAGATTTTCAGAACTGTTTTCTAATGTTAGCTTCTTCTAATGTGGCTTTCATTTCTCTAATAATTTTATTTTATTTTTTACTGCTGTTTGTCATCTGTCAAATTATCTTATCTCTCATTTGGTTTCCTTGTCTTCTTTGAGCCTCATTTTGCCCCAGAGTCCAAGTTATTTATTTGTTTACCTTTTGGAATTTATTTGAAATTTTCTCCTGTATAATTTCTTTGCAATATGTCTTTGGATATTTAGTTTTCAACCAATTATTTTCGTTCCGTATATTCTTCTCACTTTTTTCTTTTATAACACCTCCGTATAGACCTTGTGTTGGCTCCTTTATGACTGTTGTTCACCTTTGAGTGAGGCTTCCTAAATCTTGGCCACCTATTTGCTCAACAGATGTGGGGAGCTGTAATGAACTAAATGCTTGTGTCCTTCAACAAATGCGTATGTTGCAACCCTGTCCCCTAATGTGGTAATATTAGGAGGTGGGGTCTTCGGGTGGTTTTTAGGATTAGAGGAGGTAATGACAGTGAAGCCCTTGTAGTGTCCTAAGAGAGCTTGCTTCCCATCTTTGCTATGTAAGGACACAGCAAGAAGGCATCATCTATGAACCAGGAAGTGGGCCCTCACCAGACACAGAATCTTCTAGAACCTTGGTATTGGATTTCCCAGGCACCAGAACTATGAGAAATAAATGTTTGTTGTTCAAGCCACCCAGTCTATGAATGATACTTTGTTATAGGAGTCCAAGCTAAGACAGGAGGGCTGGGGGAATGATGCAGTCTTGGATTGTAATCGCAAACAGTTTCCTACCAAGATCTCTCCATCACCTTTCCTCTGAGGTAGGTCTCCCTGTAGTTTGTGAGCTCTTCTTCTCTGGGGATGAGCACGAGTTCCTTGTGGGTTGCAGGGAAGCTGGCATGTCATAAATCCTCCATGTGCTAGTCTAGCATGTATATTTAAAAATCTGCTCATATAACTTCAGCCGACAGTAGAACTGCAGTTACCACTTCCCCTCTCTTCTGTTCTCTGTCACTCCTCTGGCCTGCTTCCCCACTTGTAAGGCACTATTGTTTTTGGCCGATGTTCTTCCTAGTTCAAGGTTTGGATTTGTGGTGCATTTTCAGTTTCATTAGAGATGATGTTTTCTTCACATTTTGTTGCTTTCAGTGTGCTTTGGGGAGAACTGGTAAACAAAAATCATTTATTCCTTTACCTTTAATTGGAAATCCCCATACAAGTGGTTTATTGTTTTTGCAGTCTAAAGCAATCTCATTGAGAGTGATTTTAAAGGATTCCCAGTGACTCTATTGTGTGATAAATTTATCAAAATACTAATCTACTAGGGCATCACCAAAGTCACTGAGAAAACTAGGAATTTTCAGCTAGCAATAGAGTCCATTCAAGGTCATATTCCCAAAACATTTATTACTGAATCATTAACTCATAAAATGGCAGGTTGGAATGTGTACAAGCAAAGTTTGGGATGAGACTAGCAAGCTGTAATTTCAGCGTAATTAGTTTTGACATTATTTAGTAGGAAATGAGGGAGCCATTGAAGTCTTTACCAGGGAAGTCATTTGATTACAACTCTGTTTAAGAAAGATAGATTGGAGAGAGGAGAGAGAAAGGAGTAACATAGAGGGCACTGGTTAAGAAGCTGCTGCCATCAGTCAGCCAAGAGGTAGTATCTTTTGGAGTTTGTGTTGTTTCTTACTCACTACTCCAGATTCACCAATCCTGTGTTAAATAGAGAATAAAAAGAGAAAACTGTTACTTATATTCTGGCCAGCTCTGTAGTGTTAATGGCATTTCTCTCAATGCCTCACTGCTTGTCCATTATTGAAATACAGCAATTCTTAGTCAGATATAGTTGATAACTATCTGAAATACATATAATGATACATTTATTTATGGTACATTCCTACTTTGGAAAATGCACTGTTGGACATTTGAGAAGAAACGAGGAGTACAACATTGTTTTACCCTCAAAAAGTTTGCATTTTATAATGTGATTGGCAGAATAATGGCCACCAAAAGATTTCTGTCTAATACTCCAGAATGTGTGAATATGTACCTTACTTGGCAAAGGTACTATCCAGATGTGATTAAGATTAAGAACTTTGAGATGAGGATGACCAAATGCCTCTAAGAGTTGAAAGCAAAACAGGAATTAAGAAGAACTTTAAGAAGGAGAGAACATATAATCGGGCTCTTGAGGTAGGCTAAAGTTTCCAGAGGTAGAGATGAGGCAAACAAATTTCAGACAGAAGGAATGGGATGAACAGAGGTTAGCGAGTGTGAAAATATGTACTGTGATTGAGAAAAAATGGAGAAATCAGTACTATAGCATATGGGATTAAATTAATATTCATAAAATAGTTCTTTTATTACTAAATATTTTTATTGAATCATACATTTATAAGATATTTGGATAAAAAAGATGTAGAGAAATATAGAACCAAATTGTGAAAAGTTTTTAATACCAGGATTCAGAACCAGACTGTAAAAAGTTTTTAATACCAGGCAAATTATATTATTGTTATTTAACATATATTAAAAATAACATATATATGTTAATGTGTATATATGTGTGTGTGCGTGCATGTGTGTGTGTGTATATATGTATATACACACATACATCAGAAACTTGTTGCCTTATAACATAATGTAGAGCCTTGGCCGGGCACAGTGGCTCTCACCTGCAATCCCATGCTTTGGGAAGCCAAGGCAAGAGGATTTCTTGAGGTCAGGAGTTTGAGACCCCAGATATGGATGAAAGGAAGTGAAAGGAAGAAAAGGAGGTTAAAAATGGTTAGGATATTTCCAGCCTGGGTGCCTGGGAGAATATAATTCATTAACAGATAAAGGAAAATAAGGAGGATCTGGTTTGGAGGGTCAGGTTTGGTTTTTGGACATGTGAAGTTTGAAGCTCTAAATGCTTCATCTAAGTGGAACTATATAGTCGACATCTAGAAATGGCAGTCTAGCAGAGTAAAGATCATAAGTTTGTGATAAAATTTGCTTGTAGAAATGGAAATAAAAAAGCACAATGAGATGCCATCTCACACCCGTTAGAATGGCTATTATTAAAAAGTAAAAAAATAACCAATGCTTATGGAGTTGTGGAGAAAAGGGAACTCTTATACGGTGTTGGTGGGAGTGTAAATTAGTTCAACCATTGTGAAAAGCAGTATGGTAAAGCCTCAAAATGCTAAGAGGAAAACAACCATTCAACCCAGCTATCCTGTTCCTTGGTATATACCCAAAGGAATTTAAAGTATTCTACCATAAGGGCACATGCCCTCAAATGTTCATTGCAGCACTATTCGTAATAGCAAAGACATGGAATCAACCTAAATGCTAATCAGTGGCAGATTGGATAAAGAAAATGTGGTACATATACACTATGGAATATTATGCAGTCATAAAGAAAAATGAGATTGCCTTTTGCAGGAACATGGAGGAGCTGGAGGCTATTATCCTTCGTAAGCTAACACAGGAACAGAAAACCAAATACTGCATGTTCTCACTTATAAGTGGGAGCTAAATGATAAGAACTTGTGGACACAAATAAGGAAATAACAGACACTGGAGTTTCCTTGACAGGGAGGTTGAGAGGAGGTAAAGGAGCAGAAAAGGTACCTATTGGGTACTGAGCTTAATACCTGGGTGATAAAAAGATACATACAACAAACCCCCATGACACATGTTTATCTATGTAACAAACCTTCACATGCACCCCCAAACCTAAATCAAAGGTTAAGAAAATAAAATTTGGCCATCAACATATAGGGAGGATAATTTTAGAGGTGAACATGCATGAGAGAGTAATTTGACCGGATACATGAAGAAGAAAAGAGGGCTAAAGAAAGAAAAAGGTCATGGAGAGGTTGCTGTGTCCATTATCTTTGACAATCTTCCTTTGCTTCTATTGGTGCGAAGACTAATGGACTCCCAGAGGCTGTTCTCTTTCTGCTGTACTGCAGCAACTGTAAGCTAACGTTTTTCTTACTCTTGGACTCATTGACCTTCTCACTGGCCTGAGTTATGAAGATTTGACAAACCTATTTTGTAATGGTCTAACACATCCAGATTTTGCCAAACTACTTGAGCCAGTTTAAAGAAATGAGAACTCTGGCAACAGAATAATACATGTTTGGGGGGAAGCAGATATTGTGGGTGTGGGGAAGATGGGTAATTGGGACCGCTGGCCCAAGCATACAATATGTGCTCTCCACATGCTGCCACTTTGCCATTAGAATTAAAAGTCCTCAGCCTGAGCTGCGTATCCCAAGAAAAACAGAAAATTCCAGTACTCTTTTTCTCTTCTGAGTTTATGGGAATGGGTAATAATGAAAGCATAGTCTTTGTGAATGAAAAAGCTGATCTGCTCCGATATTGGTATAGTCTGGGAATACTTCAATACTTCTAAATAGCTTTTGCTCTAATATATTTCTTCATAGTATCGGCTATCTCAGCTGTACCCAAATCTTTTAATTTGCTTAAATTTATGCTGGGAAGTTTTGGAAACTGGAACTTTGTCGGGGTTCCTCTCATCCTCACATTGTAATTCTCATGTGAATTTCTCCCCTGCAAAGTTATGTGGCTTTCCATCTGGCTATATTCATAAGCCATCCTTCTCATAGAACTTAGATCAAATGCATTAGTTTCCTTGGAATTAGATTAGCATCTTGATCTGAGAGCTTTCTTGGCTTTTCCTGCTGACAAGAGATGAAAGCCTCATAAATAAAAATGCTGCTTTGTTTGCCTTTATCTTGTGATGTACCCTGTGGAAGAGGAAGACAATTAGATCTAAACATCTTTTTATTCAATGTTACAGATATTTTCTTCTTTTATGGCTTGACCTAGCTTCCTCTCTTCCAGTATTATCTACTGTGCAGATTGTATAATAGCACTGGAAAATTAAATAGCAACCTTCAAACTAGCATTTGTTTCTTCTGACTACTTCAGAAATCTTCTCAGGGGAGGATGTAAGTTCTTTGTGCTTCACTATCAATGATACCATTCTAAATTGAGTGATAGTGAATTACTTTTTCCTGAGAATTTTGTCAAAAATAGTCAATAATAATTGACAATTGAGTCTGAATAAAATACCATAATAAAGTCTGCATGCGTTAGACTGGAGGTAGCTATTTAAATTTATGTTTTTATTTAGCATTGGTTAAAAATTTACAGATGGCGCTAAATACTAAGGGAATTCTGGGACACAGATTCAGACATAGAATTCACCTAACTTGAGGTGTAAATGTATAAAGTTATGACATCAGACTTGACTTTATTAATATGATGCTATTTGGGATAGTTCTACTTTTATATTAAAATAACTTTGAAGTAGTAAGCTTTTTGTTATTATGAATATAATGCTGATAATGTTATTGGTCATAATAATTTATAGTATTTAAGAGTAAAGTAGTTAGGATCTGGAAAAGGGCTGTGGCTATACAATTTCAATAAATAGTAGAAGTCAGTGTTTCTGAGACCAAAGTTAAGGAGTTATAGGGAGAGAAAGAGGCATGTGGTATCAAAATCAGAAGCCTGAACCTGTCATTGAAAAATGAAGTTGAAGACAGCCTTGCAATAATAAGACTGATTCAAGCAGATAGCTGATGGAAAACACCTGGAAAAGGCAGTAGACATAATTTTGTGTCATTGAAACATATTCAAGTTTCTCAGCTTACTTATATTAGTCCATTTTCACACTGGTATAAAGACATACTCGAGACTGGGTAATTTGTAAAGAAAAGACATTTAGTTGACTCCCAGTTCTTCACGGGGGGAGGCCTCAGGAAACTTACAATTATGACGGGAGGAGAAGCAGGCACCTTCTTCACAAAGTGGCAGGAGAGAGTGTGAGTGAAAAGTCCGGGGAAACTGCCGTTTATGAAACTGTCAGATCTCATGTAAACTCACTCACTATCACGAGAACAGCATGGGGGAAATCTGTCCCCATGATCCAGTCACCTCTCACCAGGTCTCTCCCTCAACACCTGGGGATTACAATTCAAGATGAGATTTGGGTGGGGACAGAAAGCTTAACCATGTCATTAGGAGAATATGAAATTCCAAGGCTTTTTGGAATTAAAAAATTATTTTTAACTTTTGTGGTATGTAACAGGCATATATATTTATGGAATATATGAGCTATTTTGATACCGGCATCCAGTGCATAATAATTACATCAGAGTAAGTGGTGTATCCATCGCCTCAAGCATTTATCCTTTCTTTGTGTTACAAAGAATCCAATTATACTTTTAGTTACTTGAAAATATATAATAATTATTGTAGATAGTCACCTTGTTATGCTATCAAACACTAGGTCTTACTCATTTTATCTAACTATATTTTTGTACACATTATCCATCTCCCCTTGGCCCCTCACCCAACTACCCTTTTCAGCCTCTAGTAACCATCATTCTACTTCCTTTCTCTATGCTGTTCAATTGTTTTCAGTTTTAGCTCCCACAAATAGGTGAAAACAAGTGAAATTTGTCTTTCTGTGCCTCACTTATTTCATGTAACATAATGATCTCCAGTTCCATCCATGTTACATATGACAGAATCTCATTTTTTGTATGATTGAATACTACTCCATTGTGTATATGTACTACATATTCTTTATACAGTCATCTGTTGATGCACACTTACGTTGCTTCCAAATCTTGGTTATGGTGAATATTGCTGCAATAAACATGGGAGTGCAGTTATCTCTTCAATATACTGATTTCCATTCTTTTGGGTACATACCTAGCAGTGGGATTGCTGGATCATCTAGTATCTCTAGTTTTAGTTTTGAGGAACCTCCAAACTCTTCTCCACAGTGGTTGTACTAATTTACATTCCCACCCAACAATGTACAAGGGTCCCATTTCTCCTTATCCTTGCCAGCATTTGTTACTGCCTGTCTTTTGGATAAAAGCCGTTTTATTTATTTTACTTTTTAAAATTATAATTACTTTTACTATACCTTTTTAATTAAAACATTTATTTTAGGTTTGGGGGTACATGTGAAAGTTTGTTACATAGATAAATATATGTCATGGGGGTTTGTTGTACATATTATTACATCAGCCAGGTATTAAGCCCAGTACCCAATGGGTACCTTTTCTGTTCCTCTCCCTCTTCCCAACCTCCCCCATCAAGTAGACCTCAGCGATTGTTGCTTCTTCTTTGCATTCATGAGTTCTTATCATTTAGGTCCCACTTATAAGTAAGAACATGTACTATTTGGTTTTCTGTTTCTGTGTTAGTTTGCTAGATAGCCTCCAGCTTCATCCATGTTCATGTAAAAGATATCTTATTTTTTATTATGACTACAAAATATTCCATGGTGTATGTGTACCCTATTTTCTTTATCCAGTCTGTCATTGATGGGTATTTTAGTTGATTCCATGTCTTTGCTGTTGTGAATAGTGCTGCAATGAACATTGTGGGCACAATCTTTATTGTAGGATGCTTTATATTCCTTTGGGTATATACCCAGCAATGGGATTGCTGGGTAGAATGGTATTTCTGCTTTTAGCTCTTTGAGGAATTACCATACCGCTTTCCACAATGGCAAAATTAATTTACACTCCAACCAACAGTGTATGAGAGTTCCCGTTTCTCTACAACTTCACCAGCACTGGTTATTTTTTGACTTTTTAGTAATCACCATTCTGACTGGTGTGAGATGGCATCTCATTGTGGTTTTGATTTCCATTTCTCTAATGATCGGTGATATTGAGCTTTTTTTTTAAATATGCCAGTTGGCTGCATGTATGTCTTCCTTTGAGAAGTGTCCATGTCCTTGGCCCACTTTTTAATGGAGTTGTTTTTCTCTTGTAAATTTGTTTAAGTTCCTTAAATGTGCTGGATATTAGACATTTGTCAGATGCATAGTTTGCAAGTATTTTCTCCCATTCTGTAGGTTGTCTGTTTACTGTGTTGATAGCTTCTTTTGTTGTGCAGAAGCTCTTAAGTTTAATTCGTTCACATTTGTCATTTTTTGCTCTTGTTGTGATTGCTTTTGGTGTCTTTGTCATAAAATCTTTACCTGTTCCTATGTCCAGGATGGTATTGCCTAGGTTGCCTTCCAGGGATTTTATAGTTTTGGGTTTTACATTTAGGTATTGAATCCATCTTGAATTGACTTTTGTATATGGTGTAAGGAAGGAGCCCAGCTTTAATCTTCTGCATATGGCTAGCCAGTTATCCCGGCGCCATTTATTGAATAAAGAGTCTTTTCTTCATTGTTTATTTGTGTCAGCTTTGTCAAATATCAGATGGTCATAGATGTGTGTGGCCTTATTTCTGGGCTCTTTATTCCTTTCCATTGGTCTATGTGTCTCTTGATAAAAGCCATTTTAACTGGGTAAAATGATATCTCATTGTAGTTTTGTTTTTTATTTCTCTCATGATCAATGATGTTGAACACCTTTTCATATACCTGATTTCCTTTTGTATGTCTTCTTTCGAGAAACTTCTATTCAGATTTTTTTGTTCATTTTAAAATCAGATTATTAGATTTTTTTTCCTGTAGAGTTGTTTAAGCGCCTTATGTATTCTGGTTATTAATCCTTTATTAGATGAATAGTCTGCAAATATTTTCTCCATATCTGTGAGTTGTTTCTTCACACTGTTGACTGTTTCCTTTGCTATGTAGAAGCTTTTTAACTTGTTGTGATCCTATTTATCCATTTTTGCTTTGGTTGCCTGTGTTTGTGGGATATTACTCAAGAAATCTTTGCTCAGTCCAATGTCCTAGAGAATTCCCTCAATGTTTTCTTTTAGTAGTTTCATAGCTTGATGTTTTAGATTTAAGTCTTTAATCCATTTTGATTCAATTTTTGTATATCATGAGAGATAAGAGTCTAGTTTCATTCTTCTGCATATGAATATGAATATTTCCCCAGCATTATTTATTGAATAAATTGTTCCTTTTCAAGTGTATGTTCTTGACTACTTATCAAAATGAGATTGCCATAGATGTATGGATTTGTTTCTGCATTCTCTATTCTGTCCATTGGTCTATTTTTTTTTATGCCAGTACCGTGCTGGTTTGATTAATATACATTTGCAGCGTGATGTGAAGTCAGGTAATGTATTACTCCAGTTTTGTTATTTTTGTTCAGGATAGCTTTGACTATTCTAGGTCTTTTGTGGTTCCATATACATTTTAAAATTGTTTGTTTTTTTCAGAAGAATATCACTGGTATTTTGATAAGGACTGCACTGCATCTGTAGATTGATTTGGGTGGTATGAACAGTTTAACAATACTGATTTTTCTAATCCATGAACATGGAATATCATTCCATTTTTTGGTGTCCTCTTCAATTTCCTTCATCAATGTTTCATAGTTTTTAGCGTAGAGACCTTTTACTTCTTTGCTTAAGTTAATTTTGAGGTATTTTATTTTATTTTATTTGTAGCTACTGTAAATAAGAGTACCTTCTTGATTTCTGTTTGAGGTTGTTAGCTCTTGGCACATAAAAGTTGTACTGATTTTTTTTATGTTGACTGTGTATTCTGCAACTTTACTATATTTGTTTATCGATTCTAATAGTTTTTGGTGGAGTCCTTAGGTTTCTCCAAATATAAGAACATACCATATGAAAACAAGGATACTTAGTATTCTTCCTTTCCAATTTGTATGCCTTTTCTTTTCTCTTTTCTTTTCTTTTATTTTTTTTCTCCCTTCCCTTCCCTTCCCTTCCCTTCCCTTCCCTTCCCTTCCCTTCCCTTTCCTCCCCTCCTCTCCCTTCCCCTCCTCTCCCCTCCCCTTCCCTCCCCTTTCCTTCCTTTTCCTTCCTTTCCTTTTTCTCTTGTCTGATTGCTCTAGCTAGGACCTCCAGTACTCTGTTGAGTAACAGTGGTAAAAGTGGGCATCCCTGTCTTCTTCCAGATCTCAGAGGCAAGGCTTTTAGTTTTTCCCAATTCAGTATGATACTAGCTATGAGTCTGTTATAAATGGCTTTTACTGTATATAGGTATGTTCCTTCTATCCCCAGATTTTTTATCATGAAGGGACGTTGAATTTTATCAAACGCTTTTTTGGCATCAATTGAAATGGTCATATTGATTTCTTCCTTTATTCAGTTGATATAGTGTATCACATAGACTGATTTGTGTATGTTAAACCATCTTTGCATCCCTGGGATAAATCCCGCTTGGTCATGATAAGCAATGTTTTTAATGTGTTGTTGAATTTGGTTTACCAATATTTTGTTGAGGATCTTTCATCAATGTTCATTGGGGATATGGGCCTATAGTTTTTTTTTTCTTGATGTGTTTTTGTCTGGTTTTGGTATCAGAGCAATACTGGCCTCATTGAATGAATTTAAAAGTATTCCCTCCTCAATTTTTTGAAACAGTTTGTGTAGGATTTGTATCAGTTCTTCTTTAAATGTTTGGTAAGATTCAGCAGTAAATCCATCAGGTCCCAGGATTTTCTTTGCTGGGATTGTTTCCATTATGGCTTTGATCTCACTACTTGTTATTGATCTTTTCAAGTTTTGGATTTCTTCGTGTTTCAGTCTTGGTAGGCTGTATGTGTCTAGGAATTTATGCATTTGTTCTAAGTTTTCCAATTTATTGGCATATAGTTGCTCAGAGTAGCTTCGGTTTATCCTTCGGTTTCTGTGGTATTGGTGGTAATGTATCCTTTTCCACCTTGATTTTATTTACTTGAGTCTTCTTTCTTTTTTCCTCAGTTATTCTGGGTAAACATTTGTCGATTTTTTAAAATGTATTTTCAAAAAAACAACTTTTTGTTTGACCATTTGTTTTGTTTTCTTCACCTCAATTTCATTTGTTTCTGCTTTGATCTTTATTATTTCTTTTCTTCTACTAATTTGGGGTTTGGTTTGCTCTTCTCTTTCTAGTTCTTTAAGACATGCCATTAGGTTGTTCCTTTGTAGTTTTTCTGGTTCTTTGATGTAGGTGCTTATAGTTATAAACTTTCCTCTTATTATGCTTTCTTGGTATCCCATAGGGTATGGTATGTTGTGTTTCATTATCATTTGCTTCAAGAAATTTTAAAATTTTCTTCTAACTTTCTTCATTGCCTCACTGGTCATTCAGGAACAAATTGTTTAATTTCCATGTGTTTGTATAGTTTCCAGTATTTCTTTTGTTATTGATTTCTAGTTTTATTCCATTGTGGTCAGAGAAGTTACTTGATACAATTTCAATTTTAAAAAAATGTTTTAAGACTTGTTCTGTGGCCTAACATATGGCCTATCCTTGAGAATGTTTCATGTGCTGAGGAGAAGAATGCATATTATGCACCACTAGAGGACATATTCTTTAAATATATAATAGGTGCATTTGTTTTATAATGCAGATTAAGTCTGATTTTCTTTGTTGATTTCCTGTCTGAATGATCCGTCCAATGCTGAACATGAGGTATTAACATCTCTGGCTATGATTGTATTGGGGGCTATCTCTCTCTTTAGCTCTAATGATATTTGTTTTATATATCTGGGTGGTCCAATGTGGGATGCATATATATTTACAATTGTTATATCCTGCTGAATTGACCCTTTTATCATTATGTAATTACTTATTTTGTCTCTTCTTATAGTTTTAAATCTTGTAATCTTTTTGTATAAGCGTAGCTACTCCTGTTCTTTTTTTGTTTCCCTTTTGTGGAATATCTTTTTCGATTTCTTTATTTTCAGTCTGTGTATGTCTTTAGAGGTGCAGTGTGTGTTAGTATGTTTTTTATAGGCAACAAATCATTGAGTCTTGGTTGTTTATCCATTCAGTCACTCTGTGTCTTTTTTGTTTTGTTTTGTTTTGTTTGTTTGTTTTTGAGTCAGAGTCTCACTCTGTCTCCCAGGCTGGAGTGCAATGGCGTGATCTTTGGGTCACTGCAATCTCTGCCTCCCAGGTTCAAGCAATTCTCTTGCCTCAGCGTCCCAAATATCTGGAATTACAGGCGCCCACCACCACACCCGACTAATTTTTGTATTTTTAGTAGAGACGGGGTTTCACCATATTGGCCAGGCTGGTCTTTTGGCCAGACTGGTCTCGAACTCCTGACCTCATGATCTGCCTGCCTCAGCCTCCCAAAGTGCTGGGATTACAGGTGTGAGCCACTGTGCGCAACCTATTCTATGTCTTTTGATTGGAGTGTTAGTTCATTTACATTAAATGTAATACTGTTTTTTGTTTGTTTTTGGCCTTCCCTTTCTTCTTTCTATTATTCCCGTCTTCCTTTTAGTGAAGGTGTTATTCTCTGGTGATATTTAATTTTTTGCTTTTGTGTGTGTATCTGTTGTATGTTTTGTTATTTGAGGTTTCCATGCCTCTTGCAAGTAATATATTATAGCCACTATTTTAAATAGATGACTTAACACTGATTGCATAAACAAATAAGTAAATTAACAAATAAAGAGAAAACTAATAAAAACTTAACCTTTTAACTTCCTTCCCCTGCTTTTTAACTTTCTGTTGTTTTTACTTATGTCTTTTTGTAGATAAGATACATGAGATCCAAAATTAGATCTCTGTAGTCTCTGACTTAAAAAGTTGTTGTAGTTGCTATTTTTTCATTGGTTCATCTTTTAGTCTTTTTACTCAAGACATTAACAATTTACATGCCACAATGACAGTGTTGTAATATTCTTTGTTTTTCTGTGTACTTACTATTGCCGGTGAGATTTCTATTTTCAGATGATTTATTATTGCTCATTAACATCCTTTTCTTTCAGATTGAGGACCCCCCTTTAGCATTTCTTGTAGGACTGGTTTGGTGTTGATAAAATCTCTCAGCTTTTGAAGGATAGTTTTGCTGGATATACCATTCTAGGATAAAAGTGTTTTAGCCTGAGCATGTTATGCATGTCATGCCACTCTCTCCTGACCTGTAAGGTTTCCACTGAGAAGTCTGCTGCCTGATGTATTGGAGCTTCATTGTATGTTATTTGTTTTTCTTCTCTTGTTACTTTTAGGATTCTTTCTTCATCCTTGATCTTTGGAAGTTTGATTATTAAATGTCTTGAGGTAGTTTTCTTTCAATTAAATCTGCTTAGTATTCTATAACTGTCTTACACTTGATAACAGTATAATGTTGGCTATGTGTTTGTTATAGATGGCTCTTATTATTTTGAGGTATGTTCTTTTGATATTAGTTTGTTCTTGCATTGCTACAAAGAAATATGTGGGACTGGGTAATTTATAAGAAAAAGAGGTTTAATTGGCTCAGGGTTCTGCAGGCTGTACAAAATACATAATGCTGGCATCTGCTCAGCTTCTGGGGAGACCTCAGGAAACTTACAATCATGGTGAAAGGCAAAGAGGGAGCAGGCACAGCACGTGGCCAGAGCAGAAGCAAGAGGAAGAAGGTGGGGAGGTGCCTATTAAATAAACAGATCTCATGAAAACTCACTCACTATTGTGTGGACAGCATCAAGGGAATGATGCTAAGCCATTTGTGAGAAACCTACCCCCATGATCCAGTCACCTCCTACTAGACCCCACCTTCAACAGAGGGGATTACATTTCAATGTTAGATGTGAGTAGGAACACAGATCCAAACCATATCATCTTTCAATGCCTAATCTGTTTAGAGTTTTTATCAAGAAGGGATGTAGGATTTTACCAAAGGCTTTTTATGTGTCTATTGAGATAATCATATGGTTTTTGCTTTTGATTCTGTTTATGTGGTGAATCACATTTATTGATTTGTGTATGTTGAACCAACTTTGCATCCCAGAAATAAAGCCTACTTGATCATGCCAAATTACCTTTTTGATGTACTTCTGGGTTTGGTTTGCTAGTATTTCGTTGATGATTTTTGTGTCTATGTTAATCAGGGATATTGGCCTAAAGTGTTCTTTTTCTATTGTGTCTCTGCCAGGTTTTGGTATTAAGATGATACTGGCTTCACGGAATGAGTTAGGGAAATGTTCCTCCTCCTTCAATTTTTGGAATAGTTTCAGTAAGAATTTTTATTACTGATTTAATTTCCAGTCTTGTTATTGGTCTGTTCAGATTTTCACTTTCCTCCTGATTCAATCTTGGGAGATTGTATGTTTTTAGGAATTTAATTATTTCCTCTCGTTTTCCTAATTTGTGTGCATAGCATGTTCATAATAGATCAGAGGATCTTTTGTATTTCTGTAAGATCAGTTGTAAGTTGTTTTTGTCATTTCTGATTGTGCTTATTTGGATCTTTTCTCTTTCTTTGTTAATATAACTTATGGTCTATCAATCTTGTTTATTCTTTTGAAAAACCAATACTTGCTCCCACTGATTTTTTGGATCTCCTTTTTTTTCAGTTGTTCTCTGATTTTAGTTCATTTTCTTCTTCTATTAGCTTTGAGGTTGGATTGTTCTTTTTTACTTCTAGTTCCTCCAGTTGCTCTTTTAAGTCGTTAATTTGAGAGCTTTGTAACCTCTTGATTAAGGCATTCAGTGCTATAAATTTTCCTATAAACACAGCTTTAGCTGCATCCCAAAGGCATTAGTATGTAGTATCTCTATTTTCATTTATTTCAAAAAATTTTTTGATTTCTGTCTTAATTTTATTGTTTACCCAAGAGTTATTCAGAAGCAAGTTATTTAGTTTCCACTTTGCTGGGTAGTTTTTGAGTGATCTTCTTGACGTTAATTTCCATTTTTATTGCAATGTGGTCCAAGAGTGGAGTTGGTACTATTTTGATTTTTCTGAATTTATGGAAACTTGCTTTATGGCAAAGCATGTGGTCAATCTTAGAATATGTTACATATATGAATGAGAAAATGAGAAAAATGTATATTATGTGGTTTTTCAGTAGAGTACTCTGTAAATGTCTATTAAGTTGAATTGGTCAAGTGTCAAGTTTAAGTTTGGAATTTCTTGGTTAGTTTTCTTCCTCAATGGTCTGTCTAATGCTGTGAGGGTGGTGTTAAAATCACCCATTATCATTGCGTGGCCATCTACAGTTTTATAAGTCAAGAAGAATTTGTTTTATGAATCTGGGTGGTCCTATGTTGGGTGCATATATCTTTAGGATAATTAAATCTTCATGTTGAATTGACCCCTAAATCAGGGTTTACTGCCCTTCTTTGTCCTTCATGATTGTTGTTGGTTTAAAATCTGTTTTATTTGATATAAGAATAGAGGCTTCTGCTCTTTTTCGTTTCTGTTTGCTTGGTAGATCATCCTCCATCCCTTTACTTTGAGCCTGTGTGTTTCATCATATGTGAGATGCATCTCTTAAAGAAAACAGACTGTTGGGTCTTGTCTTTTTGTCCAGATTGCCAGTCTGTGCTTTTTAAGTGGGATATGTAGACCATTTATATTCAAGGTAATGTATTGATAGATAAGATTTGGATCCTGTCATCCTGTTGTTGGTTGTTTTGAAGATTTGATTATGTAGTTGTTTATATTGTCTGTGGGCTATCTGTTTGAGTGTATTTTTGAGGTAGCAGGCTTTTGTCCTTTGTTTGCCACTTTGTTTAAGAAGCTCTTATAAAGGTGGTCTGGTGATAAATTCCCTTAGTGCTTACTTGTCTGAGGAGGATTTTATTTCTCCTTTGCTTATGAAGCTTAGCTAGGTGGGGTATAATATTCTTGGTTAGATTTTTGTGTTTATTTTTGCCTTAAGAATGATAAAAATATGTCCCCAATCTCTTCTGTCTTAGGTTTTCTGCTGAGGAGTCTGCTGCTAGCCTGATGGGGTTTTCTTTGTAGGTGACCTGACCCTTCTCTCTAGCTGTCTTGAAGATTGTTTCTTTTGTTTTGACCTTGGTGAATCTGATGACTATATACCTTGGGGATGGTCATCTTACATAGTCTCTTGCAGAGGTTCTCTGTATTTTTTGAATTTGTATATCCCCTTCTCTACCAAGTTTGGGGAAATTTTCATGGGCTATATACTCAAATATATTTTCCAAGTTACTTACCCTCTACCCTTCTGTTTTTGGAATACCAATGAGTTACACATTTTGTCTCTTTACATAATCTCATATTTCTTGAAGCCTTTGCTCATTTTTATAATTCTTATTTTTTTATTTTTGTCTGACCGAGTTGACTCAAAGAGCTGGCCTTAAAGCTCTGAGATTTTTTCTTCAGCTTTATCTGTTCTGCTTTTGATTCTTCTGATTGTGTTGTAGAATTCTTGAAGTAAATTTTTTAGTTTCTGAAGTTCAGTTTGGTTCTTACTTTATATAGCTATTTCATCTTTCAGCCCTTGGATTGTCTTATTGGATTCCTTGGATTAGATTCAACTCTCTTTTTGATCCCATTGAGCTATTTTGGCATACAGATTCTGAATTCTGTACCCATCATTTCAGTCATGTTAATCTGGCTAAGAACTGTTTCTGGGAGAGAAGTGTTTATATTTGTAGGTAAGGAGGCACCCTGGCTTTTGGAGTTGCGAGTTCTTGTTCTGATTCCTTTTCATGTGTAAGAGCTATTGCTCTTTTAACTATGATGTAGGTTGAATATAGTCAGTTGGCTTCATTTCTGAGTGTTTTCAGAAGGTCAGCACTCTACATAATGTTTATTTGTGGCTGGATCTTTGCCTTAGTTTTCACAGGCAATGCATACTGGTAAAATATATTGTTACTGTATTTTGGGCTGCCATCAGAAGGTGGTGCTTAAGAGTGTTAGCTGGCAGATAGGCTATGATATGGTTTGGATTTGTGTTCCCACCCAAATCTTATGTTAAATTGGAGAAGGGGCCTGGTGGGAGGTTATTGGATCATGCGGTGGAACTTCCCCTTGTTGTTCTCATGATAGTAAGTGAATTCTCATGAGATCTGATGGGTTTAAAGTGCATGGTGCTTCCTCCTTATCTTTTTCTTTCTCCTGCCACCATGGCAAAATATGCTTGCTTCCCCTTCATCCTTCCACCATTATTGTAAGTTTTCTGAGGCCTCCCAGCCATGCTTCCTGTTAAGTCTGCAGAACTGTGAGTCAATTAAATCTCTTTTCTTCATAAATTTCCTAGTCTCAGGTAGTTCTTTCTAGTAGTGTGAAAACAGACTAATATAGAGAACTGGTACCAGGACTGTGGAGCACTGCTATGAAGATACCTGAAAATGTGGAATTCACTTGGAACTGCATAGTGGGCAGAGGTTGGGATGGTTCGGAGGGCTCAGAAGAATAAAGGAAGATGTAAGAAAGTTTGGAACTTCCTAGAAACTTGTTGAATGGTTTTGACTAAAATGCTGATAGTGATATGGACAATTAAGTCCAGGCTGAGGTGGTCTAAGATGGAGATGAGGAACTTATTAAGAACTAAATTAAAGGTCACTTTTATTATGCTTTAGTAAAGTGACTGGTGGCATTTTGCCCCTGCATGAGAGATCTATGGAAATTTGAACTTCAGAGAGATGACTTAGGGTATCTGGCAGAAGAAATTTCTAAGCAGCAAAGCATTCAAGAAGTGACCTGGCTGTTTCTAAAAGTGCACACTCATATTTATGAACAAAGAGATTATCTGAAACTGGAACATATATTTAAAAGGGAAGCAGAATTTAAAAGCTTGGAAAATTTGCAACCTGACCATATGGTAAAAAAGGAAAACCCATTTTCTGGAGAGAAATACAAACCAATTGCAGAAATTTGCATAAGTAAAGAAGAGCCAAATGTTAATAGCTAAGACAGTGGGGAAAATGTCTCCAGGGCATGTCAGAGACCTTCACAGCACTCCTCCATTCACAGGCCTAGAAGCCTAGTAAGGAAAAATGGCTTTGTGGGCTGGGCTCAGAGTTCTGATGCTCCATGCAGCCTCGGGACATAGCATGCTGTATCCCAGCTGCTCCAACTCCAGCCGTGGCTAAAAGGGACCAACATATAGCTCAAGCTGTTGCTTCAGGGAGTGCAAGCCCAAAGCCTTGGTGGCTTCCACATGGTGACGGGCCTGTGGGTGCACAGAAGGCAAGAGTTGAGGTTTGGGAACCTCTGCCTAGATTTTAGAGAAGGTATGGAAATGTCTGGATGTCCAGGAAGATGTCTGCTGCAGGAGCAGACTCCTCATGGACAACCTCTACTAGGGTAGTGCAGAGGGGAAATGTGGGGTTGAAGCCCCCACACAGAGTTCCCACTAGGGCACTGCCTAATGGAGCTATGAGAAAGGGGTCACCATCCCCCAGACCTCCAAATGGTAGATCCCCTGACAGCTTGCACTGTGTGCCTGAAAGATCCTCAGGCACTCAATGCCAGCCCATGAAAGCAGCCAGGGGGCTGTACCTTGCATCACCACATGGGCAGAGCTTCCCAAGGCCTTGGGAGCACACGTGTTGCATCAGTGTGCCCTGGATATGAGACATGGGGTCAAAGAGGATCATTTTGAAGCTTTAAGACATAATGACTGCCCTGCTAGGTTTTGGGGCTGTAGTCCCTTTGTTTTGGTCCATTTTTCCCACTTGGAATGGGAGCATTCACCCAATACCCGTCCCCCCTTTTTATCTTGGAAGTAACGAACTTCCAAGGGGCCTCATGGGAGGTGATTGAATCATGGGGGTGGATTTCCCCCGTGCTGTTCTTCTGATAGTGAGTAAGTTCTCATAAGATCTGATGGTTTAAAGTGTGTGGTGCTTCCCCCTTATCTCTCTCTCCTGCCACCATGGTAAGACATGCTTGCTTACACTTTGCCCTTCTGTCATGATTGTAAGTTTCTTGAGGTCTCCCAGCCATGCTTTCTGTTAAGCTTGCAGTACGATGAGTCAACTAAACTTCTTTTCTTCATAAATTACCCAGTGTCAGGTAGTTCTTTGTGGCAGTGTGAAAACAGACTAATGCAGTCTTATATTCTGGGGCATGGCTGTTTTGTGTTTTGGCACAGTTGGCAGTAGTGCTCTGTTGTTGGGAAGGGGTTGGGAGAGAGATGGCCTGCTCACCTAGTTTGCTCCTGGGTCTTAGAGGAACACAGTATGATCACTGGCTCTGTGCCCAGATTTCATTTGTTAAGTGTTCTGGTCCACAGGGCTCTCTCAGGCATGGGCTGTGGTTGGCAGATAGTCTGTATTCTTGCTGGATCAGCCCTGCAGAGGGAGGCACACCTTGCTCCTTCACTGGCCCATGAACTCAGGTGTCTCATTTCTCTCAGTGATCAAGGAGTGAGGGCTCCTCCTTGCTTGGGCACTGCCCACACCAGCAAGTCCCACTCAAATAGAAGATGTGGGAGTGTTTAGGGTCACCTAATCCACTGTGTGGGTGCTTTCCAGGGGAACATGGAGTTTCACCTGCCTGCAGAGTTCTGGCGGAAGTGGGACTACTTGTCTGGAAGCTCTAGCAGCTATAGCCTGCCTGGCTACATGCAGCAGAGGAGGGTGGAGTTTCCCAGGACAACAGGAGACTGTGTCCCTGGTTTAGTTCATATAGAAGCATGACCACTGGGCCGGCAACTGGCACCATGCCTTTTCTGGTGACAGGATAGAGTGATCTTACTGCTACCAGTCACTGTGACTGTTGCCTCTATTGGGCTATGACACTGATGCCTGTGTATTTCAAGGTCCAAGGCTTTTAGCGGTCCCTGTGGACTTGAAAGTTGCCTCAGCAAAGACTCTGAGTGGCTCTCTGTCTCAGTTTAGAAGCACAGCATGGGGGTGGGGGCACCATGGAGGATTCTCCTATTCCCAGGCTTGCTCAGGTCCCTGTGGAGAGTGTGGCTCCCCCAGGGGACAATCACTCCCTCACTGTTTTTTGTATTGAGGAGCTTCTTTTGGCTCTGTGTCAATCCCAGATGGTCTGCTGCCCAGCTTTGCTCCTCTCTGTTCTCTGTGTCTCCCTGTTACCTTGATGGATATTGACATGGTTTCTTGCCAGATGATTTGCTTGTAGGGGCAGTGTTCACTAGCCTTTTTGTTTCCCCTCCAGGAAAGCAGCACACATGACCTGCTTCTAGTCCACCATCTGGACCCAACCCTGCATTTTTCAACTTTAGAAATTCTGTTTTTTTTTTCTTTTAATTATTTCACCCTATTTGTTAAATGTAGTTAATACGATTATGAATTCTTATTCTGTGCTATCTAGAATTTTGTTGAACTTCCTCAAAATAGCTACTTGAAATTATCTGTCTGAAAGGTGACATATCTCTGTCTCTCCATGATTTGTCCCTGGTGCCTTTTTTAGTTCATTTGGTGAGGTCACGTTTTCCTGGATAGTCCTGAGGCTTGTGGATATCTGTCAGCTTCTGGACATTGAAGAGTTAAATATTTATTATAATCTTCTCAGACTGGGCTTGTATGCACCTGTCCTTCTTGGGAAGGCTTTCAAGATACTTGAAGGGATTTGGGTGTTATAATCGAAGTTTTTGCTCTCTGCAGCCATATCTGCATTAGGGAGCACTCCAAGCCCAGTAACACTGTGGCTCTTGCAGACTCACAGAGGTACTGCCTTGGTGGTCTTGGATGAGATCTGGAAGAATTCTCTGGATTATGAGTTAGAGACTCTTGTTCTGTTCCCTTACATTACCCCAAACAAACAGAGTCTCTCTCTTTGTGCTGAGCTGCCTGGAGTTGAGAAAAGGGTGACACCAACACCCCTATGGTCACTACCACTGAGACTGCACTGGGTCAGACTTGAAGCCAGCATAGCACTGGGTTTTGCCCAAGGCTTACAGTGACCACTGCCTGGTCACTGCCTATGTTCACTCAAGGCCCTAGGGCTCTACAATCAGCAGATGGCAAGCCTGGCCTGTGTCCTTCCTTTCAGGTTGGCAAGTTCCCCCAAGCTCCAGAAGGGGCCCAGAGATGTTGTCTGGGAGCCAGGGGTGGAGTTGAAAACCCTAGGAATCTATCTATCTACTCTGGGTGAGCTGGCACCAGAGCCACAAGATGAAGCCTTTCCCTCTCTTTTTTCCACTTTCCACAAGCAGAGGAGTCTCTCTCTGTAGCCACCACAGTTGGGAATGTGCTGGATAACACCTGAAGCCAACATGTTTCTGAGTCTCACACAAGTCCCATGATGAGTACTGCTTGTGTATCACTGCTGCTATTTAGAGCCCAGGTGCTCTTTAGGCAGTAGGTGATGAATCTTTCCATGATTGGATCTTTCTCTTCAGGTCAGTGGGTTTCTTTTTATTTACTTATTTTATTTTTCAAGAATTTTTTTATTTCAATTGGTTTTTGAGGAACAAGTGGTATTTGGTTACACGAATAAGTTCTTTAGCAGTGATTTCTGAGATTTTGGTGCACTCATCACCCAAGTAGGGTACACTGTACCCAATGTATAGTCTTTTATTCCTTGCCACCCCCTACCCTTTCCCTAGGGTCCCCAAAACCCAACGTATCATTCTTATACCTTTGCATCCTCATAGCTTAGCTCCCACATATGAGTAAGAACATATGATGTTTGGTTTTCCATTCCTGAGTTACTTCACTTAGAAAACAGTCTCCAATCAGGTAGCTGTGAATACCATTATTTTGTTCCCTTTTTCATTTTGATGAATGAATAGTATTCCATGGTATATATATGTACATATATATATATTACATTTTCTGTATCCACTCATTGATTGATGGGCATTTGTGCTGGTTCCATATTTTTGCAATTGGAAATTGTGCTGCTATAAACATGCATGTGCAAGTATCTTTTTTGTATAATGACTTTCCTCTGGGCAGATACCTAGTAGTGAGATTGTTGATCAAATGGCAGATTTACTTTTAGTTCTTTAAGGAATCTCCACACTGTTTTCCACAGTGGTTGTACTAGTGTACATTTCCATCAACAGCGTAAAAGTGTTCCCTTTTCACCACATCCATGCCAACATCTATGATTTTTTGATTATGACCTTTCTTGCAAGAGTGAGGTGATATTGCATTGTGATTTTGATTTGCATTTTCCTGATAATTAGTGATGGTGGGTGTTTTTTCATATGCTTGTTGACCATTTGTGTATCTTCTTTTGAGAACTGTCTATTTATGTCTTGCCCATTTTTTGATGAGATTTTTTTTGTTTTTGTTTTTATTTTTGTTTTTTTTTTTTTGCTGATTTGTTCATTGTAGATTCTGGATATTAGTACTTTGTCAGATGTATAGATTGTAAAGATTTTCTCCCATACTCTGGGCTGTCTGTTAACTCCATTAATTATTTCTTTTGCTGTGCAGAAGCTTTTTAGTTTAATTAAGTTATATCTATTTATCTTTTTTATTTTGCTTTTGCTTTTGGGTGCTTGGTCATCTATTTATCTTTTGTTTGGTTGCATTTGTTCATGGGTTCTTGGTCATGAAGTCTTTGACTAAGCTAATGTCTAGAAAGGTTTCTCTGATGTTTTCTTCTAGAATCTTTATGGTTTCAGGTCTTAGATTTAAGTCTTTGATCCATCTTGAGTTGATTTTTGCCTAAGGTGAGAGATAAGCATCCAGTTTCATTCTTCTACATGTGGCTTGTCAATTATCCCATCACCATTGTTTGAATAGGGTGTCCTTTTGCTATTTTATGTTTTCGTTTGTTTTGTGGAAGATCAGTTGGCTGTAAGTATTTGGGTTTATTTCTGGGTTCTCTATTCTGTTCCATTGGTGTATGTGCCGATTTTTATACCAGTACCATGCTGTTTTGGTGACTATGGCTTTATAGTTTGAAGCTGGGTAATGTGATGCCTCCAGATTTGTTCTTTTTGCTTAGTTTTTCTTGGGCTATGTGGTTCTCTTTTGGTTCCATATGAATTTTAAGATCATTTTTTTCTAGTTCTGTGAAGAAAGATGATGGTATTTTGATGGGAATTGCATAGAATTTGTAGATTGCTTTTGGCAGTATGGTCATTTTCACAATATTGATTCTACCCATCCATGAGCATGGGATGTGTTTCCATTTGTTTATGTCATTTATGATTTCTTTCAGCAGTGCTTTGCAGTTCACCTAGTAGAGGTCTTTCACGTTTATTTGTTAGGTATATTCCTAAGTATTTTATTTTATTTTTCGTAACTATGGGGGTTAAGTTCTTGATTTGATTCTCAGCTTGGTCACTGTTGGTATATAGCAGAGCTACTGATTTGTGTACATTAATTTTGTATCCTGAAAGTTTGATGAATTCGTTTATTGGTTCTAGGAGTTTATGGATGGGTCTTTAAGGTCTTCTAGGTACATGATCATATCCTCAATAAACAGTGACCGTTTGACTTCCTCTTTACCGATTTGGATGCCCTTTATTTCTTTCTCTTGTCTGATTGCTCTGGCAAGGACTTCCAATGATATGTTGAGTAGAAGTGGTGAAAGTGGGCATCCTTGTCTTGTTCCAGTTTTCAGGGGAAATGCTTTCAACTTTTACCGATTCAGTATAACATTGGCTCTGGGTTTGTTTAGATGACTCTTATTACCTTAAGGTATGTCCCTTCTATGCAGATCTTGCTGAGGGTTTTAATCATAAAGGGATGCTGGATTCTGACAAATGCTTTTTCTGCATCTATTGAGATGATCATGTGATTTTTGATTTAATTCTGTTTATGTGGTGTGTCACATTTATTGACTTACATATATAGTAAACCGTCCCTGCATCCCTAGTATGAAACCCACTATATCATGGTGGATTATCTTTTTGATATGCTGTTGGATTAGGTTTGCTAGTATTTTATTGAAGATTTTTGCATCTATGTTCATCAGGGATATTGGTCTGTAGTTTTCTCTTTTTGTTATGTCCTTCCCTGGTTTTGGTATTAGGGTGAAGCTAGCTTCATAGAATGATTTAGGAAAGATTCTCTATCTTTCTCTATTTTATGGAATAGTGTCAATAGGATTAGCACCAATTTTTCTTTTAATGTCTGATAGGATTTAGCTGTGAATTGATCTGGTCCTGGACTTTTTTTTTGGCAATTTTTTAAATTACAATTTCAATGCCGCTGCTTGTTATTGGTCTGTTCAGAGATTCTATATCTTCCTGGTTTAATCTAGAAGGGCTGCATATTTCCAGGAATTTAACCCCCTCCTCTAGGTTTTCTAGTTTATGTACGTAAAAGTGTTTATAGTAGCCTTGCATAATCTTTTATATTTCTGTGGTATCCATTTTAGTATCTTCCTTTTCATTTCTAATTGAACTTATTTGGATCTTCTCTCTTCTTTTCTGGTTAATCTTCCCAATGGTTAATCAGTATTATTTTATTTTAAAAAATAACCAGCTTTTTGTTTCATTTATCTTTTGTGGTTTTTGTTTCTTTGTTTCAGTTTCACTTAGTTCTGCTGTTATCTTTGATTTTTTGTTTTCTTCTACTGGGTTTGGGTTTGGATTGTTTTTGTTTCTCCAATTCTATAAGGTATGACCTTAGACTGTCTATTTGTGCTGTTTCAAACTTATTGATGTAAACATTCAATCATTCAATGCTATGAAATTTCCTCTTAGCACCGTTTTTGCTGTATCCCAGAAGTTTTGATAGGTCATGTCACTATTATCATTCAGTTCAAATAATTTTTTAATTTTGTCTCAATTTCATTGTTGACCCAATGATCAACCAAGAGCAGGTTTTTAAATTTCCATTTATTTGCATGGTTTTAAGGGTTTCTTTCAGAGCTGATTTCCAATTTTATTCCACTGGGGTCTGAGACAGTACTTAATATAATTTCAATTTTCTTAAATTTACTGAGACTTGTTTTGTGGCCTATCATATGGTCTGTCTTGGAGAATGTTCCCTGTGCTGATGAATAGAATGTGTATTTTGCAGTTGTTTGGTAGAATGGTCTGCAAATATCTGTTAAGTCCATTTGTTGTAGGGTATAGTTTAAGACCATTGTTTCTTTGTTGACTCTATCTTGATGACTTGTCTAGCGCTGTCAGTGCAGTATTAAAGTCCCTCACTATTATTTTATTACCATCTATCTCATTTCTTAGGTCTAGTATTAATTGCTTTATAAATTTTGGAGCTCCAGTGTTAGGTGCATATATATTTAGTATTGTGATATTTTCCTCTAGGACTAGTCCTTTTATCATTATATAATGTCCCTCTTTGGCTTTTTTTAACTGCTGTTGCTTCAAAGCTATAAAAATAGCTACTCCTGCTCACTTTTGGTGCCCATTTGCATGGATTAACTTTTTCCACACCTTTACCTTAAGTCTATTTAAGTCCTTATGTGTTAGGTGAGTCTCCTGAAGACAGCAGAAACTTGGTTGGTGAATTCTTATCCATTCTGCCATTCTGTATCTTTTCAGTGGAGCGTTTAGGCCGTTTACATTCAATGTTAGTATTGAGATGAGATGTGAGGTATGATTCTGTTCATTGTGCTATTTGTAACCTGAATGCCTCATTTTTTTCATTGTGCTATTGTTATATAAGTCCTGTGAGATTGGTACTTTAAGGAAGATCTATTTTGGTGTATTTCAGGAATTTTTTTCAAGATTTAGAGCTCCTTTTAGCAGTTCTTGTCGTGCTGGGTTGGTAGTGGTGAATTCTTTGTCTGAAAAAGATTGTATCTTTCCTTCATTTATGAAGTTTAGTTTTGCTGGATACAAAATTCTTGGCTGATATTTGTTTTGTTTAAGGAAGCTAGAAATAGGACTCCAATCCTTTCTAGCTTGTATGGTTTCTGCTGAGAATTTTGCTGTTAATCTGATAGGTTTTCCTTTATATGTTACCTGATGCTTTTGACTCACAGCTCTTAAGATTATTTCCTTCATCTTGACTTCAGATAACCTGATGACTATGTCCCTAGGGGATGATCTTTTTGTGATGAATTTCCCAGGTGTTCTTTGAGCTTCTTGTATTTGGATGTCTAGATCTCTAGCAAGGCCAGGGAAGTTTTCCTTGATTATTCCCTGAAATATGTTTTCCAAACTTTTAGATTTCTCTTCTTCTTTGGGAACACCAGTTATTTTTAGGTTCGGATGTTTAACATAGTCCTAAACTTTTTGGAAGCTTTGTTCATTTTTTAAAATTCTTTTTTTCTTTGTCTCTGATGGATTGGGTTAATTCAGCAGCCTTGCCTTCAAGCTCTAAGGTCCTTTCTTCCACTCGTTTAATTCTATTGCTGAGACTTTCCAGTGCATTTTGTATTTCTCTAAGTATGTCCTTGATTTCCAGAAATTGTGATTGCTTTTTGTTTATGCTATTTTTTTCGCTGAAGAATTTTCCTTTCGTATCCTGTATCATGTTTTTGATTTCTTTAAGCTGGATTTCACGTTTCTGTGGTGCCTCCTGATTAGCTTAATAACTGACCTTCTGAATTCTTTTTCTGGCAATTCAGAGATTTTGTCTTGGTTTGGATCCATTGCCAGTGAGCCAGTGAGCTGGTATAATCTTTTGGAGGCAATAAAGAACCTTTTTTGTCATATTACCAGAATTGTTTTACTGGTTCCTTCACAGCTGGGTAGACTATGTCAGAGGGAAGGTATGGGATTCAAGGACTGCTGTTCAGATTTTTTTGTCCCATGGGATGCTCCCTTGATGTGGTGTTTTCCCCCTTCTCCTAGGAAAGAGGCTTCCTGAGAGCCGAACTCTATGGATTGGTTTTGGTCTTCTGAATCTAGCCACCCAGAAGAGCTACTGGGCTCTGGGCTGGTACTGGGGAGTGTCTGCAGAGTCCTGTGATGTGATTCATCTTCGAGTCTTACAGCTGTGGATACCAGCACTTGCTCTAGTGGCGGTAGCAGGGGAGTGAAGTTGACTCTGTGAGGGCCCTTGGTTGTATTTTTGTTTAGCACACCGGTTTTGTAATTTTTGGCCTCCAGCCAGGTGGTGGCACTTTCAATAGTGCATCAGCTGCAGTCCTACAGGGAGGAGGATGCAAACTCACCCTAGGGACACCTGGTTAAGTATTGAGGTTTCTTAGGCAGTGGGCGGGGCCATAGAGCTCCCAAGAGATTATGGACTTCGTTTTTGGCTACCAGGGCAGGTAGAGAAAGACCACCACGTGGGGGCAGGGATGGGCATGTCTGAGCTCAGCCTTAGCTTGGGCAGGGCTTGCTGCAGCTGCTGTTGGGAATGGGGGTATGGTTCCCAGTCCAGTGGAACTATATTTTCAGAGGGATTATGGCCACATCTGCTGAGTCATACAGGTCACCATGGAAGTTGGGGAGAGCTGGCAGTCACAGGCCCCGTCCCATTCCCACACAGCCTGCAGTCCTAAAGGCTGGTCTCACTCCCCTCATCTTCCCCAACAGTACCAATTCTATTTCCAGGAAGCCGGTGACCAGAGCTGAGAGCTTGCCCCAGACCACGAGCCTCCCCATTGAGAAAGCAAACAGATTCCCAATTTTCCAGCATCTCGGGGAGCCTGCAGCAGTGATCCAGTTTCCTCAAAGGGTCTGTGGATTCTCTTGTCACTCCTGGTATGTTCCTGTAATAGTTCGTGGAGCAAAAGTTTGTAATGTGAGTGTCTACATGCTGCTCTTTCTGTCTGAGTTGGGGAAGCAAGCTAGTTCTGCTTTCTATCTATCATCTTAATCAAAGCCAGTGGGTTTCTTTCTGGCCCAGGGTGTTTGTAGAAATGTCATCCAAGAACTAGGGCTTGGAATGTGAGAGTCTATTCCAGAGCTGTGACCTATGCTGCCTGTGGCTGGGGTTAGGGAGATGCAAGCACTCCCTTGGCCACTCCAGCTGATGTTTTACTAGGTCACACGCCCCTCAAGTCCACTAGCTCTGAGCCCAGCACGGCAACAAGGTTTTACCCTGGAATTTTTGTCCTTGTGGCCTGGACTGCCTTTCCAGTTTATTTAGAACCCCAGAGCACTTTAGCCTGTGGTGGCAAGGCTTGCCAGAACTCTGGTTCTGCCCACTGAGATGAGTGATCCTCTCTGGCTAGGAATGGACTAAATGCTCCCTCTATGGGCACCAGGTGAGTTTTGCCTGGTGTTGCTTTCACTGTGATAGGGCAGTGCTGAGATCCAATGCAAAGTCCCACAATCACTGTGCTCTCCTTCCCCTAAGTGCACAGATTCTCTTTCAGTGCTATGTGACCACTGCCACAGGAAGGAAGAGGGTTGGCTCTGGCAATTCAAGACTGTCTTTCCCATCCTCTTTAGTGCCTCTTTCTGTGATATAAAGTTAAAACTAGGTACTCTGGCTGGGCGTGGTGGCTCACGCCTGTAATCCCAGCACTTTGGGAGGCCAAGGCGGGTGGATCACGAGGTCAGGAGATCGAGACCATCCTGGCAAACAAGGTGAAACCCCGTCTCTCTTAAAAATAAAAAAAAATTAGCCGGGCGTGGTGGCAGGCGCCTGTAGTCCCAGCTACTCCGGAGGCTGAGGCAGGAGAATGGCGTGAACCCGGGAGGCGGAGTTTGTAGTGAGCTGAGGTCGCACCACTGCACTCCAGCCCGGGCCACAGAGTGAGACTCCGTCTCAAAAAAACAAAAAACAAAAAACAAACAAACAAACAAAAAAAACTAGGTACTCTGATCACAGACCTGATTTTTGGTTCCTGTGAGGATGTTTTATTGTGTGGATAGTTGTCCAGTTCGGTGTTCCTGCAGGGAAAATGATGGGTGAAGGCTTATATTTGGCCACCTTGGAAAATAGAGTTTTAAATGTGATATTTGACTCCTTCACCTTCTCAAGATCGATGTATCTTCCAATCTACTTTCTACTTTTCAAATTTCCATTTATCTTGTTTTAAAAAAAAAATTAAAGCAAATTTTAGCAGGAAGTAATTTATAAAAATGGAGAAATTTATAATGAGTTGCCATTGTATATGAGACTTCCTAAAGTTGAACTGAATTTCAGGTAAATACAATTCCTTAAGAAGGTGGTTAACATTTCAGGCCCTCTTTGATCAACAATTTGTTCCTCTGTTATGCTCTGTAGTTATTGAAAACCAAGAGCAAATTTTCCTAATATACTAGCTATGATTTCAGAAAACTGTCTCATCATGTTTTTATTATAAGAAGGGATCCTAATTGCAACAGAATTTTTGAAAGAAATAGACAGGAGCCATATGGAACTTCATCTATTTTCTGCCAAGAAATTGTCTTCTCATTCAAAAGCTACAGACATCTAAGATACATAGAGGAATTTAATCCTTTATGTACAATGATGCATTTGCTTGAGCGACATTGATTGGAAGTGTAGAATGAGATTTGTATTTATTTATTTTTTATTATTTTTTAATTTTTTGAAACGGGGTCTCGCTCTGTCGCCCAGGCTGGAGTGCAGTGGTGCTATCTCTGCTCACTGCAAGCTCCGCTCCCCGGGTTCACGCCATTCTCCTGCCTCAGCCTCCGGAGTAGCTGGGACCACAGGCGCCCACCGCCATGCCCGGGTAATTCTGTTTTGCATTTTCAGTAGAGACGGGGTTTCATCGTGTTACCCAGGATGGTCTCGATTTCCTGACCTCATGATCCACCCGCCGGGGTGTCCCAAAGTGCTGGGATTACAGGCGTGAGCCACCGCGCCCGGCTGAGATTTTTATTTTTAAGAAATTATTTAAAGGTCATGGTTGTGAATTGAGTTATCCCAACTGGATTTTTCTGATCATTGGATTTCTAATTTACTTTTATCAAGCTTTAGATTGCCATTCATAAGCACACTTCAAGTTGGCCTTTTGTCAACTTTTACAAGATTTTGTGTGCATCCGTGTGGGTGGGGTTGCTTAAACTGGAAAAAGTAGAAGATAATTTATCCTTTGAAAGGTATTTGAAACATTCATGGTTAAGAGTAATAACTTGGTTCCAGTAAGTTATGTTTTTCCGAAATCACAACATGACACTGAATATTAGAATTAAATAAATCTAAGAATATTATTAAATTTCATATGCCAACTTGTGATATGAAAATTATGGATTGCAGAACAGAAGGAAAAATGGGTAACAGCTCCATGTAAGATGGTAGTGTTCAGTAGTGTAATAAGACTAGGGAGGAAGGAAACTCTGGGAAGGAGGCAGGGGTTTAACTCTGAGGAAGATGCATCTTCTCTTGTTAAAAAATTCAGGCTGCAAAGAATACACTGAACAACTCACCATCTTTCTCAGAAACAGAACTGGCTAGGTGTGGTTTGATGTATTTCATATTTGTCTGTTAATTTGTGGCTGTGTCTTTATTTCATTGTGATATAATACACCTCCAGAAAAATACACCTATCATAATTGCTCACAATGGTAAGGCTTGGAGGTTGTTGTATGGAGGGAGCAGGGGCCCATGGAGAAGTGACAGAAGGTCTTAACCTGGGTTGAAAAGTGTGGACTTTCAAGAAGTAGAAGCAGATGACTTTCAAATGCATAGTAGAGGATAAAGAAACACCACTTTAATTTTTTAGGGTGGCCTATATATTTTGTTTGGAAGCTTAAATTCTTGGTCATCACCTGGTAGTGTCCCTTCCCTGCTGCTGTGGCCCCTCTTACTGTTACTCTGACCTTCACAGGTCTTTGGGAACTGATCACTCATTGTTGATGGTATTTTTCTTCTCTATAGCAGTCTTTGCTTTTCTTCCCATCATCAAACAGATTAAGGATGGACACTCTCCTCATCTGTCTTACAATTCTTTATTTAGAGACTAATAAAGGATTTCATTCCTTGTTTCATATAAAGTCCTTTGTGTTAAAACTCTTTTATTTCTCTCTTTCAGTTTCTCAGAGTCCTTCCAGAGTATGTAGTTTGACATAAGATAACTTGAGCAATACTTACAAGTCAGCACTGCAAATCATCTCCTGCAGCATTCAATTGCAAATGACCCTAAATGACACGGAACACCAAATGGTAGGCTCTCTTACCTCAGAATGAGTTCCTGGATCATTAATTAGAACTTTCAGGAATGAATATGAGATTAGCTATCCATGTTGCCCTAGGATAGACATTCCAGTATACTAATAGAAAAACAAAACGGTAGAAGTAATTCAAAGATAGGTTTGCTGTGCTGCTTTTTTTTTCCCAAATAAAATTCTCCTTTTCTCCCTCTTTCCAAATTAGCATATATGTCAATGAATGTGTGCGTTTGTATGGATGACTTAGACATCCTGATGTAGAACTTCATAGGAATGAATTTCAGTGAGGTTTTCTAACACAGAAGACCACATCAAAGAAACGGAAACACCCTTTAACTGTTGACTGGCTTTCATCACTTATTATGTGAGAAAGGAAATGTCGGTAGCTTAAAAGAAGTTCTAAGATCAGTGTATTTGAGCCTTTCTAATTTTAAAATTTGTTATAAAAACCCATCAAAAACATGCATTGGAAACAAATACATTGATACTTTTCAGGGTGCTGGAGAAATTTATTTGTTTTCCCTGAGTGCAAAAGGTAGAGAAGTATAATCTTACTTTGGAGAGACGCCATGCTGGTTATCAGTGTACATGTTAGTTGTGTACAGTTATTGCTTTTCAGGAACTACTCCTCTGACTTTCACGGAGACAAAGACTGTGCTACAACCATGCATTCACAGAGCCATGGTGAAATAATTGGTGAGGCAAAGGTAGTAAATAATCCAATTGTTGGGGTCATTCAGACCTAAATAGACTTTCTCTTGAAGTGACCTGAAGTTGCCCTAATTATTTCTCTGTTCCAGGTGTATAGATCCTGTCTTAGAAATGTAGTGGGAGGTGAATGTGTCAGGCTGCGACTTTATTCTCTCCCTGGAATAACCAAGAATGTTCTAGAAAATCAATTTGCCCTCACCAGAAGGACTCCACTGAAGTACAGAATCATTGTCTACTGGGACAAAAGTTCCTTTGCAGATGGATATGGCTTCATTTCTGTTTCGTTAGCAGTGCTTCAGAGAAGATGATGGATAAACTTAGTTATTTGTTGCTTTTCTTATGAAAGATTTTACCCATTTCTTTTCAATGTAGAAGAATATGGGAGCCTGAAGGTGATTGCCGAGATTTGTCATTTTCAGTAGTTCAGGGATCTCCCTGAGAGAAACTGAAGGCATCTGCTTTCAACACTCATGTCTGTAAAGCCACCACAGAGAGGGAAATGTATGAACCTTTGGACTCCAGACACTGTTGCATTTGAAAAGAATTGTTGCTATGAATATTGGAATATTTTCCTTCTGTTCACTGCTTATGACTTATATGTAGGGCAGAAGATTGGGGGTTGCATATTACAATTGGGGGTTGTAATATTACAGGCATATTACACCCACTCACAAATTCTGAGTTCAAAAATGTTGTGTTTAAAAATTAGCCTCCTTGATTAGATTAATATGCAGAATTGTTAGGTGTTGTAAAACAACATGCAAATTATGTCCACATGATTAATGTGAAATGAAAAATCTAGCCAAATATCTTGTTCACACACAGTTTCCCCAAATTAGAGCATATATACTTCCATTTTTGTAAAATTATTTACCTTAAAGCAATTTTAAGAAAAAATTGATCTGTTTCTCTACTTTGCCTCTCAAATCTGCCTCATAAGTAATGGAATTTTAAAAGATGTGACAGTGTTATTTAAAACGAAATGAAATAAAATGGCATAAAATAAAAAAAAATACCCAAACTTTCCTTTCCTTTTAGTAAGCAGTATTTGTGACGGAAGTTGCCTGGGAGTGAGTCTCCAGAGACCAGTACTGTGGGGTGGAGGAGAAGTCATTTAACCCTCCTTGGCCTTTGTTTCCTCACCTATAAAATTAGGGCACTAGAGAAACGATGTCTGTGGTTTCCATCAGTTCCCTCCCTCTAGCTTTAAACACTATAATTTGCTTTTCTCTGCTATGCATATGCCACTGTCTAACATTCCCTTGGGAATGATACTTTCAGCATCGTTTTCAAATAGTATTCAAGAGAGAGAAAACTCCAAGGCAGCAGATCCAGTATTTTCAAATTTTAAGACTCAACTGAGAAGAAAAGTGTTCATCCAGAAAAGGATATAAATTCCACTTGACTTACATCGTAGCCCTTTCCACACACCTCCATTATGGAAGAGGTTGACATTAAAAAGATTTTCCCATCTTTAATGGCTGTGACTAAGAGTCTTGATTGTACAATATTTTGGCTTGCACTCCATAGTTCCCTCAATGTCCCCATCTATGTCCATGGGTAGCTCTCTAAGTACAGCAGCTGTGCCATCTGTTTCAAATATTATTTCAGCCCTCACTGTTTTGGGATAAATTTCATAAAGTGTATTGCATACACACACATTTAATTGAACAAACGAGAAGCCTTTCCAGTTTAAAAAAGCTTCCTAAATGACAAGAAGTGTCCAATTTCCATTCAAATGGTTACTTCGGGGCTTTTAAATGTGTGAATTCATCTAACAGAGGCTGGTGGTGTGTTTTGAGGCAGATGGCTTGATTTTGTGAAGAAAAAAAATTAAATGGAATTTACTATCGATCTTATTTTTTTTTGGCAAAAGACTGACATAATAAAGATGTGTGTATTACTGAGAATGCTTTTTAATAATGATTCTACCTTATGTTTTCCCCCAAGAATATGGTTAACTGACTAGGAAAATCTATTTAGAGATTTTATGTTTATCCATAATGATCAGCTTAGAGAAAAAAAAAAAAAAAAAAAAAACAAAAAGCTGCCCACAAACAGAATTGCTGAAATACAAAAGGAAAATAATGCTCTACAACTTTCTAAAGGAGTCCAAGAAGAAAGGAATGCTAAAGTTTATTTTGTTTCTCCTGTTAAATAGTTGTGAAGCCAACTGAAGATTTTTGAGGGAAGGAGAAGAGATTTCACGTCTCTTGAGATGTCCTTAGAGGAATATCTTTGGTGGGCCTGACAGGTATTGTGTCCAAGGCACTTTTATATTTAAGACCAGACGTTTTAAAAATGTGTCGCTGGAATTATTCGTAGCCACTAATGGTGTGTACTCTCAAATTTAGACTCATGTGAGCACATGTCAAAATTATGTCAAAAATTCTATGCTGTAAGGATCTTTATTTTCCCATTTGTAGTTTACAGAACTGACTGAGCTCCTCGTTAGTTCTTGATTAGTTAAAACACAGTATATGTCTCATACTTCTTGAATATGGTGGTTCAGGAAGCTAAGCCTAAGCCAATCGGCTCATAGCTTCATGTGGCAGCAGTTACAGATGATTCCCAACTTACTCAACTTACAATTTTTCCACTTTATGATGGTGCTTTTAGCTGTGTACATTAATGATGAATACTTATACAACATTTTTTTTCATTTTTAATACAGTATTCAAAAAATTGCATATTTAATATTTTATTAGAAAATAGGCTTTGTATTACATTATTTTGCCCAACTATAGGCTAATGTAAGTGTTCTGAGCATGTTTAAGGTAGGTTAGGCTAAGCTATAATGTTCAGTAGGTCAACTGTATTAAATGCATTTTTGACTTACAATATTTTCAACGTTTAGTTGTTTTATCTGGATATAACATCATCATAAGTTCAGGAGCATCTGTATTGGTTTAGAGGTAAGCGTATGACCTAAGTTGTCCCAAACAGTATAAAAGAAAGAGCAGTTCTTTGATTGCTGGAGAAAACTCGTTTTTTCTCTCCCAGTGGACATGAACAGGAAAACATTTAGCCTCTTTTTGCCACTGAGAACTTACTGGAAACATAAGGGGAACCAAGTTTAGAATAAAATAAAGAGTGTGAATAGCAGGATGAAAAGTAGAAAGAACTTGTGGCTTTGATGACATAGTTGAGCTTTTAGGTCCACTGCCCGGCAGTCCATTATGCTTCAGAGTCTCTCTTATGTCGTCAATACTTACTGTTAGAACACTTCTTATTGTTCCTACCGTTTGAGTCAGGTATTTTGATACTTGCAGCTAAAAGCATTCCAACAGGTACACTCGAGGATGTGGCTTAGGGTGAGGATGTGACTCAGGGTGAGGCAGGCTCAGACATGTACAACATGAGACTTCTCAATCAAGGGTGTTGGGTCTTCTCTCTTTTTTGACACATGTATTAATTTTGACATGAAGGACATTGGCTGGAAGAAAATAATGCTACAAATAATTATTAAATTAAGGTGGGTATTGGAGGCTATGCAGTGGAGCCTAAAGCTTTCATGTATTTTGAGATTGACTGAAGGTGGCTATTTTCTCACTAAACCAGTGGTTCTTAAAGTATAATCCCCAAACAGTCCTGACTTCTGGTTTCTTCTTACACATGTAAATAACTTAGAGATGTCTCACCTGTCCTCACCACAAGAGAAAACGTAGCTCAATAACTCTTCTTAGTCTATCAGGGAATTGAGGTGACAGGGTAAATTGCTGTTTAGGAAGCTGAAGGGACAGGCAAATACGAGAATCACAGCTTACCAGAAACACAAAAAACTGGAGCTAGTAATGGGTAGGAGCATTTGAGTGTTTCTTAAAGGTAACTGAAAAATTGCTGAAGCTGAGTGTGGACAAGCTTGAGAGTTAAAAACTCCTGGAGCCCAGTCTCAGGAGGACCGGGACCTGTCACGCTTTTGTGAGATTTATTTGTGGGATCCTGTCTTAGTCTGTTCAGGCTGTTATGACAAAAATACCAGACTGGGTAATTTATAAACAATATATATTTATTGCTTACAATTCTGGAGGCTGGGATATCCAAGATGAAGTCTCCAGCAGATTTGGCATTTCGTGAAGGCCCCATTTCTCATGGATAGTCTCTCTTGCAGTGTCCTCACATGGCAGGAGGGGCAAACAGGCTTCCTCAAATCTCTTTTATAATGTATTCAGTCTCCTGACCTAATCACCTCCCAAAAGCCCCAATTCTTAATAGAATCAATTTAGGGGTTAGATTTTAGCACATGAATTTTGGGGGTACACTCACATTCATATAGTAGCAGATTCCTACCAGATTCTTTTAGTGAAGATTGGAGAAAATTCCCCTTGTGGTTTTGGCAGGGCAACAGTAACCATTCTGAAATAAGCCCAGTGTGTTCTTCATATCAAAGTCCTGCCCTGCAGGAAAACTAGCTTACCAGAGCCTTATCTTATGTAGAGGAAGTGCAACTTGACAACTGAATCCTCTGTACTCTTTCTGCCTCAAGTAAGGGAGAAAAAAAGTCTAAGAAAGACTTCTGAAGGTCGCAGTCTGAGGACTCAGGCCCATAAGAAATGGCAATTTAATCATAATATTATAGAATGCTTCCCAGTACCATCACACTACACCAATAGGGCTCCTACATAATAACAGTGAGTTACAACTTGGAGCGCTGAAAGACAAAAACTGTATCCAAGAATGAATTTCTAGGGAAACCCAAAGACAACATGGGAGACAAAAACAAGGTGGCCGGTGGTGATTGAAGCCTCCGACACCTGTAGCTATACCGCACATTAAATTCAGCCTAACTGCTAGGCAGATAAACATATAACCTCACACTAAAGGCCTATTTACTTCAGTTCCTATTATTCAATAAATCATGTCGTTTTCAACAAAAAATTATAACACATGTCAAAAGGCAAGAAAAAAACGCAGTGTGAAAAATCAAGGTAAGCACCAAAAGCAGACTCAGATGTAGCAGACATTTTGAAATTATTGAGTATAGTCCCAGGATAAGCAGTACCTCCATCTCTTGGGAATCTGTTAGAAATGCAAATTTTTGGATCTCATCCTAAACCTATTGAATCAGAAACTGAGGGTGGGGACCAGCAGTCTGTGTTTTAACAAGCCCTCCAGGTGACTGTGTTTGAAGATCACTATATTAAGCAGATATAAAATTTGTAATATCTTCTTTTTCCTTACTTAGATTTCTCAGAAATAGTATGGTAATAAGGTGATTCAAAATGTAAAAGACTCCCTGAAAACATTGCTATAATTCTGACTTTTAGTTTTGTCCACCAACATCATTGCTAATGAATAGTTTCTGATGAGCACATGTGGTATGGAGTACCTGAGTGTTTGTGTCAGACTTACCATTTGACTTGGGAACCTTATCATCATTGTCAACCTTGCAGACGGTGTTTAAGTCCAGACTTATAGCTCATAGATCTCCCATCCAGGAGGTTAAAATAATTTCTCAGTGCAGGGTTTCCAGGCCCTAGGGCCCTACAGATTTTTTTCTACATTGGTTTTTATGAAAGGAATTTGGGAAAAGGGAGAAGATCTTTACACAGGTCCTTTAAAGGCAGACTGTGCTATTACCTCGCTCTCTCAGTTTTCTCAGTCAGTGCTCACTTGCCCTCTGGCCTGATCATAGTTATGTAGCCACCAGAGAGTCAGTTATTAAGCCTAATTATGATTGCTTTGAACTCCTCTGAGACTCTGATGTCATAGGTCTCTTTTTAGGCTTTTGATCACAGTTTTCTGTCTTAGGTTGGTGTTGCTCATACACTGGCTGCCTCTCTCCTCTTGGTGCTTGATATTCAGTGACGATAAATGTTTTTCATCAAGCCCAAGAAGAACCATAGCTTGCTATTACTTGCAGAGGCCTCTTAATTTCACATTGGAAAAGCTGAAGTCTGGGGTGGGGAGTGTGTGATAATTTGCTCCATTTATTCATTTGCTCAAAAATACTTAATGAGTACCTGCTGTGTGTCAGGCAGGAATCACAGAAACATGATTAGAATAAAGGAATAGTTAATTCCTATGCCAGTACTGCTTTTATAAATGTATTTGAATAAAAACAAAATGAAAGAAACTAAATCAGTGGAAGTAATACAAATAAATAGGAAAGGAAAAAAGAAAAACAACAAAGCGAAAAGGCCACTTGGGAGCTAAGTGCCCTCTTGATGACTAAGCACATATGTTTACTTTTCTGTCCTTAAAGTTCCACCAGGGCGAAAAATAAGCATAACACTAAAGCAGCACTAGGAAATGTGGAAGAGTGATACCAGCAGAAGCAAAACATTTCTGGATGATATAAAGCAGATGGGATTAGTCTGAGGAAATAACCAAATAGAACTGGTAAGTACAGTTAATACAAATGAAAGAGAGTAGCGATGGAAGAAGAAAGGCGTTTGTTGAATTTTAAACAGAAGTTTGAAAAGTTTGGAGTTTTTTGGAAAAGCCCAGGGATCATAATTATGAGGAGGTAAGGAAGATATTCAACTTCGTGGCATTTGATGGGAAGGCTAATGAACGTGGGGTGTTTCAAGCACCTGGAAAAGGGATTTCCACCCAGATCCAACAGAACTGGCATGAACAGTTTGAAAGGTAATAAAGGAGCAGATGGATTCTGCCACTGGGGATAGGCAAGGGATATTTAAAGTGACTACTGGGGTTATAAAGAGAAGTGGAATGGTGCTCTTGGGTAATGTAAGCTGCCAACAGGGCTAGACTTTCTCACCTTCTAATGGAAAACTCCCATCCACTACATGACTGCATTTTTGTGTCCCCCAGAATTCGTAGGTTGAAGCTCTAAATCTCAATGGGATAGTATTATGAGATGGGGCCTCTGGAGGTAATTAGGTTATGAAGGTGGAACCCTAATGACAGGATTAGTGCCTCATAGGAAGAGACATGAGAAAACTTGCTTCCTCTATCTTTGCTCTCTGCCATGTGAAGACACCTCAAGAAGATGGCCTTCTGCGAACCAGGAAGCAGGCCCTCACCAGACACTGGACCTGCCAGCACGTTGATCATGAACTTCCTAGCCTACAGAACTGTGAGAAATAAATGTCTGTTGTTTAAGCCTTGCATCTATGGTCATTTGTTACAGCAGCCTGAATGGACTAAGATACCACCTAGCTCACTAACTATAGTGATGGCTTCTATAATTTGTAATCATATTCATTATCAAAGAAGCTGTAACTTTCACACTAGCCACCTGTAAATATAAATGAACTACTTATAAATATAAATGAACAACTAAGAATTTCCATATATTGAAGAAAAAAAGCATAAAAATGAGCCACCAAAGTAAACAAACTGAAGTTAACTCTTGAAACAATTGAATTACTGGTGAAATATAGAAAAACTTACTGAAACAATTTAATTTGTATCTTAAGAGATATTTGAAGGACACTGCATTCACGTAGTTAGAATAGGCCACTAAGAAAAAGTGAAAAAAAAGGAAATTTCATAGAAATTAAAATAAACATATATTTACTGAAGCGAATATAACAGAGCAATTGATGTGGAATGTAAAGTTCTTAATTTCCAAAAGTGTTTTTCATCTAGATGGACAAGACTAGTCACGTTGGACTGATTTTTGTTCAGAAAAGGGCCACTTGAATGGGTACCTTAACCCACTGTCCAGGTGAAAGAAGATAATAAGGACGACGTTGGCTAACGAAAGCTGCCTTTAATCTGATTTTGAAATGCTGAGTTGGTTACTGGTGAGGAGATGGGAATATTTGCATGGGATAATGTTATGAGATGGGGAAAGAGTTTTCCATGAAGGTCAGTGTTTTCCCTTTTAAGGTCCGATGTTGTTAGCACCTCTCTCACCGATCAAGTTTAAGAAAAGTCCAGTGGCTTAGTAGACAAAGACTGGAGCAAATTCTTTGAATTCTTGTGAAATTAGGGAGAGAAAGGACTACCTCAAGAAGGAGATGCCAGCTTAGTTATGTGTCAGCTAGACAGCAATTGAAAAATACAAAAGGTGTGGCTAAATTCATACTCCTTAACTGCTGAGATATATTATACTAATTGACTAAATATCAACAATAAAGATCAGAGCAGAAATAGAGGCTAGAAAAACAAAAGCTCAATGAAACCAAGAGCTGGATTTTTGAAAAGATAAACAAAATCTACAACCTGTTAGCCAGACTAAAGGAAAAAAGATAAGACTCAAGTTTAATTATAAATGAAAGAGAAGACCTTAAAACTGATAGCATAAAAATACAAAGTATCATTAGAGACTACTATGAGCAATTATAGGCCATCAAACTGGGTATCTAAAAGAAATGGATCAATTTCTAGAAACATACAATCTGCCAAAACTGAATCATAAAAAAAAAGAAAATCTGAACAGACCAATAATGAGTAAAGAGATTGAAACTGTAATAAAAAACCTCTCAACAAAGAAAAACCCAGGATCTGATGGCTTCATTCACGAATTCTACTAAACACTGAAAGAATTAATGCCAATCCTTCTCAGACTTTTCCAGGCAATGAAAGGGGAGAAAACACTTCCAAACTCATTTTACAAGGCCAGCATTACGCTGTTACCAAAGTCAAATAAGAAACTACAAGAAAACAAAACTTCAGGACAACAAAAAAAATCCTGAATATTAGAATGGTGGTGGTTGAACACCAAATCAGTGTTACGGAAGATCAAGCCAAGAGGTTTTCTTGGAATGTAGTGCAATAATCTGTCGATGATTTCATCTGTCGACGAAAATTGTCCAAGAAACTTGGAAGGAATGATGTCATTCAGTATATGAGGTTTAGATATTTACAAAGTATGTAAAACGTTTAGAAATTCTAAAATCTTCCTAATAAAACTTGTATAAGGAGAAGCTAGAGAGAGTAGGAGGAATGACATAATCCAAGTAGTAATAGAAGAATATCTTTTTTTTCTAAACTGAGAGAAGGTACTGAGTTTTTTTTTTATTTAAAATAATTAGAATACAGAGCAGCAATATTGCACCAAGGGGCCTACGAATATCGGGGAAGAATTTATGAAGTCGAAGGAGAAAGAAAAAGTCTTACAATTTTCTAGAGAGTGAAAATACATTATCTGAAAAGGAAGAAAAATCAGAATGACATTGGTGTTTTCTAACACCAAATTCCAGAAAATATGTAGCTGTATCTATAAAATCCTGAGGGATTTGAATCTTGGATTCTTCATTAGGCAAGCTGTTATTCAAGAGAAAAGGAAAAATAAAGACAATTTTAAAGATGGAAAGTTGAACATCTTTGAAAAAATTAAAATTGCTCTAGGATGTTCTTTAGCAAAATGTAAGAGGAAACCAGAAAAGAAGACACGGGGTATCATGAGTAAAATACCAAATACGACTTATCAATAAGTCTAAGTTGTCATGAACTATTTGAAGAAACGATGTGTGAGTTTCATGCAGCTGTTAACTAAGAGTCCTAACATAAAAGAAGCACAGAAGCATAATAAAAGAGTTACTTGTAGTATTAATGTAAGTCGTTGAGAGGTTTCTTGTAATAAAAACTTACTAAGTATAAGCACATATCTAAAGGTGATGTATGTTAGAAACAGAAGCCAAGAAAAAACTATTATGAATTCAGAATCAAGCTGAAAAGAGAATTGATTGCATAATAAATTAAAAACTTATTAACCAACACTCCAAGATTATATGATGAGACAGCACATTATTATTAATTACCAATATTATTTGAGGACTTACTACATGACAGATATGCTGCTAAATGGATACTAACATTGTCTCCAATTATAGATGAGAAAACTGAGGACAGAAAAATTAAGTGATTTGCCCAGAGTCATCAGATAGAAGGGAGCAAAGACAGACAATCTAACTTCAATCGTGCTCTAAATCACTACTCTAATATTATATACTCAGCCTCTTATTGGAATATAGATTGTTCAAAAATGAATCCATAATAAAGAGAAACTAACACTATGTCTTATACAGTCTGCAGGTATTTGTCCAGCATGTGTCAGATATATTTATTATACCCTGTATACTCTGGAATATCAGTAACCTAGTATCACAAAATTCTGTGTAATAAACTGCCTCAAAACTTGGTGGTTTGAAACAACTATCATTTGTTCTCATGGATCTGTGGGTCACCTGAGAGGTTTTGTGCTAGGCTTGTTTCGCCTGGAGTGGGTTCCCCCACTTCCATGTGTCTCTTATCCTCATCTTAGGACCAATAGGCTAACCAGGGCATGAGCTTTCATAGCATGACAAAGTCACAAAAGAGCACACCCAAACATACAGGTGCTTTTCAAGCCTTGGTCTCATCACACCTGTTAACATTCCACTGGTTAATCCACATAGCTGGGGAGGAACTGGAACATCATATGGCAAATAATCTAAATACAAGGAGGGATAATAAATTAAGGTCATTAAGGCTTTGCAAAATCATCAATCTGCTTCTTTTGTAGTTGTGTTGGATGAAATAACATATTACTCATGTGTTCAAAGAAAACTTTTCTTAACCAAAATGATCCTTTAAGGATAGGATGGTGGGATCTTCCTTCCAGCCAAGTATTGAGACCACTGTCTGTGCAGCAACTGAGAAAGAAAAGTGAGGACAATCAAAAAGATTAAAGTATTTAAGGCAAATATATCTATACCTATATTTAGCAGGAAGGAAGGTGGTGCATGCACAAATGTGAGTGAGCATGCTTTTTCTGATTCTAGGTAGGGGTTTCAGAAGTGTAGTGGGAAGACCCCTTACTAAAATAGTCTGGAGATTAGCTTTTTGCCCTAGGTCTGCCACTAGTAAAAGACAAAACTTTTCTGAGTGGCCATTTTCTTATCATTAAAGTTGGTCCAGAGGATCTATGGGATTCTTCTAAGTCCTAAAACTTTAAGAAGGATATTTTAAAAAATGAAATATGATGTTGGTAAAAATTGGAAGTTACTGAAATGTGTTTTATAAAATTAGGAGCAGCAGTTGATTTATAAGAAGCAATAACAGCAAAGGCAGAGCAAGATGGCTGAATAGACGCCCCCAGCAATTGACCCCTGACAGAAACACCATACTGGAAAATCTATCCACACAAAAAATCACATTCATGAGAACCAAAAATCAGGTGAGTGATCATAATAACTGATTTTAACATCATATCAAGAAAAAAATACACTGAAGAAGGTAGAAAAGACAGCCTTGAATTGCTGATGCTACCCCTCCCCATTCCCTGGATGCGGACATGTGGCGTGGAGACAGAATCTGTGTGATTTGGGAAAGAAGAGCACATAGATTGTAGAACTGTGCATTGGAACTCAGTGATGCCCTGTTATAGTGGGAAGCAATACAGGACAGAATTCAGTCAGCACCTACAGAGGGAGCATTTAGACCAACTCTAGTCAGAGTCAAATCGTCCACCTAGTAGTTGGTACATGAGTTCTGGCAATCCCTGCCACTGTGGGCTAAAGAGTAGTGAGGTTCTAAATAAAAGGCAATCTTGGAAGACAATCTAGACCATAAGGACTTGAAAGGCAAACTTGAAAGACAATCTAGATCATATGAACTGCAATTCCTGGGCAAGTCCTGGTGCTGTGCTGGGCCCAGAGTCAGTGGACTTGGAAGGCATGTGACATAGTGAGATACCGGCTGATGCAACCAAGGAAGTACTTGTGACAGCTCTCCCCCAGTCCCAGGCTGCAGTGAAGCTCATAGCTTCAGGAGAGACTCCTTCCCTTGGCTTGAGGAGAGGAGAGGGAAGAGTAAAGTGGGCTTTGTCTTGCAACTTGAATACTGCTCAGTCACAGCAAGAGAGGGCACCAGGCACAGTCCTGAGGCCCCCATTCCAGGCCCTGGCTCCTGGATGACATTTCTAAACACATTTTGTGTCAGAAGGGAACCAATTGCCTTGAAAGGAAGGACACAGTTCTGGAAGTATCCATTACCTGCGTAAAGAGACCTCAGACTCTGAATAATCAGTAGTGGTCCAGGCAGTACTTGCAGTGGGACTTAAGTGTGACTCAGAGCTGTGCTGTTTCAGGTGTGACTCCAGTGAATTCTCAACTATGGTAACAATGTGAAGAGACCCATTCTGCTTGCGAAAAGACAAGGAAGAACAATGGGGACAATGTCTTGCAGCTTGGTTACCAGCTCAGTTGCAATGGAGCAGAAGACCAAGCAGGCTCCTCCAGTTCCCAATTCAAGACCTTGGCTCCTGCATGACTTTTTTGGCCCTATCTTGGGCCAGGAGGTTCCATTGCCCTGAAGAGAGAGACCCATGCCTGGCAGCATTCACCACAAGCCGACTGAAGAGCCTTGGGCCTTGAGTGAATATTGGCAGTAGCCAAGCAGTACTTGCTACGGCCTGGGATTGTGGTGGCCACAAGGAGAAACTCCTATGCTTAAATCTTAAAATATGTTAGTGGCATGACATTTAAAGTGGAAAGGGGAGGGAAGAGTGGGAAAGACTTTGTCTTGAGCTTGGGTACCAACTCAATTATAATAGAATAGAGCACCAGGTAGATCCCCAAAGTTACCAAATCCAGGCCCTGTCTCCTGGACAGCACCTCTAAACCTTCTCAGGGCTGGGGGACCATGCTGCTTTGAAAGGAAGGACCCAAGCCTGCCTGGATTTTCACCTACTGATTGTAGAGCTCTAGAACTTTGAATGAACATAGAAAATAGGCAGGGACTGGACACTGTGGGCCTTGAGTGAGACCCAGTGCTGTGCTGGCATTTAGTCTGAGCAAGCACAGTTCCAGTGGTAATGGCCAAAGGAGTGCTCATGTCACCATCTTCCAGCTCCAGGCAGCTCAGCACAGAGACTACATTCGTTTGAGAGAAAGTAAGGAAAGAACAAGAGTCTATGGTCATCCAGGGAATTCTGGCTCTTACCCAAGACCACACAGGTGGTACCTCTTTGAGTTTTTAAGATCCATGCCATTACTGGGCTTGGGGTGTCCTGTGAAGCTGGTATGACTGCAGTAAGCATACCCAAATCACAACGCCCAAGTACCTTTAAATGCCTGGACAGCCTTCCCAAGAAGAAAAGGTACAAACAAGCCCACACTGTGACAAATAAAATGGGTACCTAACTCTTCAATGCCCAGACACCAACGAATATCCACAAGTGTCAAGAACATCCAAGAAAACATGACTTCACCAAACAAACTAAATAAGGCACCAGCGACCAATCCTAAAGAGACAAAGATATATAACCTTTCAAACAGAGAATTCAAAATAACTATTTTGTAGAAGCTCAATGAAATCCAACATAACACAGAGCGGGGGAATTCTAATCCTATCAGATAAATTTAACGAAGAGATTGAAATAATTAAAAATAATCAAGTGGAAGTTCTAGACCTGAAAAATTCAATTGACATACTGAAGAATGCATCAGAGTCTCTTAACAGCAGAATTCATCAATCAGAAGAATCAATGAGCTTAAAAATTATTTGAAAATACAGTAAAAAGAGACAAAACTGGAAAGATTGAAAAAGAAGACTACAGCATGCCTGCAAGAGCTAGAAAATAGTCTCAAAAAGGCAAATCTAAGAGTTACCAGCCTAAAAGAAGAAGCAGGGAGAGAGATTTGGGTAGAAAGTTTATTCAAAGTAATAATAATAGAGAACATTCCAAACCTACAGAAAAATATTGATATCCAAGTACAAGAACATTATAGACCACCAAGCAGATTTAACCCAAAGAAAACTACCTCAAGGCATTTAATAATCGAACTCCCAACGTCCAGGATAAATAAAGAATCCTAAAAGCAGCACAATAAAAGGAACCAATCACATACAGTGGAGCTCCAATCCATCTGGCAGCAGACTTCTCAGTGGAAACTTTACAGACCAGGAGACAGGTGAAGTTTACAATGAGAAACTTTAACTATGTCTCTGGCATGACATACTTAAAGTTCTGAAGGAAAAAAAGATGTATCCTATAATAGTAAATGCAGTAAAAATGTCCTTCAAATATGAAGGCTTAACAAAGACTTTCCCAGAAAAACAAAAAACAGAGGAATTTTATGAACACTAGGCCTGTTCTACAAGAAATGCTAAAATGAATTTCTCAGTGTGAAATAAGAAACCATCTAAAGGTGCAAAACTCATTGGTAATAGTAAGGACACAGAAAAGCACAGAATATTATAATACTCTCATTGAGGTGTGCCAATTATTGATTTTTTTAGTGGAAAGATTAAATGAGGAAATGACCAAAAATAATAAGTAAAACAATGTTTACATACATAGAGAGTACAATAAGATATAAACACAAACAACAGAAAGTTAAAAAGAGGGGGGAAAAGTTTAAGTGTTGAGTCTTTATTAGTTTTCCGTTTACTTTTTTTATAAAATCAGTGTTAAGTTGTTATCAGTTTAAAATAATGGATTATAAGATATTATTTGCAAACATCACAGTAACTACAAGTTAAAAAATACATGACAGATGTGAAAAAAATGAAAATAAAAACCAGGAAATTAAAACATACCACCAGAGAAAATCACCATCACTAGAAGGAAGACAAAAAGGAAGAAAGAAGAGAAGACCATATAACAGCCAGAAAAAAAAAAATAAGAAAATGGCAGAAGTAAGTCCTTACTTATCATTAATAATATTGAATGTAAATGAGCTAAACTTTCCAATCAAAAGACACAGAATGGCTACATGGATAAAAAACAAGACCCAATGATCTGTTGCCTAGAAGAAACATGCTTCACCTGTAAAGGCACACATAGACTAAAGTAAAGGGATGGAAAAAGATGTAATGGAAACCAAAGAAGAGTATAAGTAGCTATGCTTATATCAGACAAAATAGATTTTAATACAAAAATTGTAAAAAGGGGCAAATAAAATTATTATTTAATGATAAAGGGGTCAGTTCAGCAAGAGGATATAATAATTTTAAATATATATGCATCTAACACTGCAGTACTCAGAGATGTAAATATTACTAGAGCCAAAGAGAGAGATAGACCCCAATACGGTAATAGCTGGAAACCATTAACACCCCATATTCAGCTTTAGGGAGATCATCAAGACATAAAATTAACAAAGAAACATTGGACTTAATCTGCACAATAGAACAAATGAACCTAATAGATATTTACAGAACATTTTATCCAATGGCTTCAGAATATACATTCCTCTCAGCATATGGGTCATTCTCAAAGATAGATCATAGTTAGGCCACAAAATAAACCTGAGAAAATTCAAAAAATTGAAATCATATACAGTATCTTCTTTGAACCACAGTGGAATAGAGCTAGAAATCAATAACAGAGGAATATTGGAAATTGGACAAACAAATGGAATTAAACAATATGTTCCTGAATGACCAGTGAGTCAATGAAGAAAGAAGGAAGGAAACTAAAAAATTTCATGAAACAAATGAAAATGAAAACACTGCATACCAAAACCTATGGAATACAGCAAAATCAATACTAAGAGGAAATTTTATAGCAGTAAGCACCTACATCAAAAAATTAGAAAAACATCAAATAAAAAACCTAATGGTGCATCTTAAAAAGCTAGAGGAGCAAGAGCAAACCAAATGCAAAATTAGTAGAAGAAATGGAATAGTAAAGATCAGAGAAGAAATAAATGAAATTGAAAGGAAGAAAACACTACAAAAGATCAATAAAAAAGCTGTTTTTAAAAGGGTAAACAAAACTGACAAACTTCTAGCTAAATTAGCCAAGAAAAAAGAGAGAAGACCCAGATAAATAAAATCAGAGAGAAAGAAGGAGATATCACAGCCAATACCAAAGAAATACAAAATATCATTAAAGGTTACATGAGCAAATATATACCAATAAATTGGAAAACCTTGAAATAGTATATTCCCAGACACATACAGCTTTCCAAGACTGAACCATGAAGAAATTCAAAACCAGAACAGATCAGTAACAAGTAATAAGATTGAAACTATAATAAAAACTCTTCCAGCAACAAAAAAGTTCAGGACCTGTTGGGTTCACTGCTGAATTTTACCAAAGATTTCAAGAAGAACTAATACCGATCCTACACGAACTATTCTGAAAAACTGAGGAGGAGGGAATACTTCCAAACTCATTTTATGAGGTCAATATTACTCTAATATCAAAACTAGAAAAAGACAAGTCAAAAAATAAAACTGCAGGCCAATATATCTGATGAACATTGATGCAAAAATCCTCAACAAAATACTAGCAAACCAAATTCAACAACACATTAAAAAGATCATTCATCAAGACCACATGTGATTCATCCCAGGGATGCAAGGATGGTTCAATATATGCAAATTAGTCAATATGATATATCAATAGAATGAAAGACAAAAACAATATGATCATTTCAATCAAGGCTGAAAAAGCATTTGATAAAATTCAACATCCATTCATAATAAAAGCCCTAAGAAAACTGGGTATAGGTGGAACATACCTCAACACGATATAAACCATATACAACAGACTCACAGCTTGTATCACACTAAATGGGGAAAAACTGAAAGCCTTTTAAGATCTGGAACATGACAAGGATGCTCACTTTCATCACTGTTATTCAACATAGTACTGGAAGTTCTAGCTAGAGCAATCGGACAAGAGAAAGAAAGAGCATCAAAGTTGTAAAAGAATAATTCAAATTATCCTTGTTTCCAGATGATATTATCTAGTGTTTGAAAAAACCTAAAGACTCCAACAAGAAACTTAGAACCAATAAACAAATTCAGTTATACTGTAGGACACCAATCAACATGCAAAAATCAATACCATTTCTATATGCCAACAGCAAACAATCTGAAAAAAATTAAGAAATTAATCCCATTCAAAGTAGTTACAAATAAAATACAATATCTAAGAATAGACTACCACAGAAGTGAAAGATCTCTACAATAAAAGTATAAAACAGGCCGGACGTGGTGGCTCACGCCTGTAATCCCAGCACTTTAGGAGGCAGAGGCGGGCGGATCACGAGGTTGGGAGATCGAGACCATCCTGCCTAACACGGTGAAAGCCCATCTCTACTAAAAATACAAAAAATTAGCCGGGTGTGGTGGTGGACACCTGTAGTCCCAGCTACTCGGGAGGCTGAGGCAGAAGAATGGCATGAACCTGGGAGGCAGAGCTTGCAGTGAGCTGAGATCGTGCCACTGCACTCCAACCTGGGTGACAGAGCCAGACTCCGTCACAAAAAAAAAAAAAAAGTATAAAACGTTGATGCAAGAAATTGGAGAACACCCAAAAACTGGAAAGCTATTTGATGTTCATGGATTGGAAGAATCCATATTATTATGGTATCCGTTCTACCCAAAGCCATCTACAAATTCAATGCAATCCCTATCAATATAGCAATGATATCCTTAACAGAAATAGAAACATATCTTAAAATTTACATGGAATTACGAAGGACTCAGAACAGGCAGTGTTATCCTGAGCAAAAAGAACAAAACAGGAGGAATCACATTACCTGACTTCACATTATATTACATAGTTATTGTATCCAAAACAGCATGGTACTGGTATAAAAACAGACACATAGAACAATAAATCAGAATAGAGAACCCAGATATCAATTTATACATCTGCAGTGAATTCATTTTTGTCAAAAGTGCCAAGAACATATACTTGCAAAAAACCAGTCTCTTCAATAAACAGTGATGGGAAAACTGAATATCCATATGCCGAAGAATAAAACTAGACCTTGATCACTTGCCATATACAAAAATAAAATCAAAATGGATTAAAAACTTAAATATAAGACGTCCAACTATGAAACTACTAAAACTTGTTGGAGAAACTCTCCAGGACATTAGACTGGGCAAATATTTCTTGAGTAATATCCCACAAGCACAAGCAACCACAGCGAAAATGAACAGATGGGATCACATCAAGTAAAAAAGCTTCTGGACAGCAAAGGAAACAGTCAACCATATGAAGAGAAAGCACATATAATAGGAGAAAATATTTGGAAACTACTCATCTGACCAAAAATTAATAACCAGAATATATAAGGAGCTCAAACAACCCTATAGAAAAAAATCTAATAATCTAATTTAGAAAGGGAGAAAAGATATTAATAGTGATTTCTCAAAAGAAGAAACACAAATGACAATCAGATCTATGAAAAGGTGCTTGACATGACTGATCATCAGAGAAATGCAAATGAATACTACAATGAGATATTATCTTACCCCAGGTAATATAGCTTATATCCAAAAGATAGGCAACAACAAATGCTGACGAAGATGTGGAGAAAAGAAAACCTTCATACATTGTAGGTGGGAATGTTATTTAGTACAGCCACCACGGAGAACACTATGCAGGTTTCTCAAAAAACAAAAAAAGCTACCATATAATCCAGCAATACCACTGTTAGATATATGTCCCAAAGACAGGAAATCAGTATATTGAAGAGATGGAACTAGATGTCATTATGTTAAGTGAAATATGCCAGGCACAGACAAATCTTCACATGTTCTCACTTATCTGTGGGAGCTGAAGAAGGTAAAACAATTGACCTCATGGAGATAGAGTGTAGAATGACGGTTACCAGAGCCTGGGAAGTGTATTGGATGGTCGGGTTGGGGGAGTGGGTTGTGGGGATAATTAGTGGGTACAAAAATATAGTTAGATAGATTAAATAAGATTTAGTGTTTGATTGCACAACATGGTGACTGCAGTCAACAATAATTTATTGTACATTTAAAATAACTAAAAGTATAATTGGATGGTTGGAGCAGAAAGAGTAAATGCTTGAGGTGATGGATAGCCTATTTATCCTAATGTAATTATGAGGTATTATATGACTGTATCAAAACATGCCATGTACCCTATGTGTGTGTGTATGTGTGTATATGTGTATATATATATACCCTCTCTATAGGGCACACGAGATATATAAAAATTACATATATATATATATATACCTACTATGTACCCACAAAAACTAACAATAAAAAATAAACAATAACATGTTATCTAAAATGATTAATTATAATTGAGCAATTACTACTAATATAAGGATGGATAGATTTTTTGCATAAAATTGTAAAGCTCATTTCAAATTGGTATTCCTTTTTGAACAAAAAGGGAACAGCAAGGTATTCTAAATTTTTTAGGAAACCAGTACTAGGTGAATCATGAGTAGAAAAGCCTAAAGATTATAGAAGTAACATTGAGTTACAAGTCATTGACGAGTCTCTGATGCAAAGTGATATACTAAGGACAATAATTAGTATAGAGGCTTTACCTTAACATGTGTTCTTTCCAGTTGACACTGTGTCCCATGTACTTCCTTTATTGTATTAGGGCAGCATATCGTTACCATTTGTTGTATCAACTCAAAAGGCTAGGGCCATGTTCCAAACATCTCCACCTTCCTTTAAAAAGCAGTTATAAACCTAAAATCCACTAATGTACATGTATATACATTATAGATTAGGTTAACATACACAAAATGACTTGCCTCACCAACTAGGAGTAGCAATATATCATATCTCTTTTATTTTGCTAATTAATCATTCAAACAACAGTAGTTTCCTATTAGCAGGAAGTCTAACATCTCCCGATGGAGTGCTTTTTTTCCTGGTCATTCCAGATTGTTCAGCTGGCTTTCTCAGACCAAAAGCTAGCAGTCATATTTCCAAGGTAATTGCAAATTTGTGTTAATCTTCTACTTATAGTTTCCCATTGCCATATGACGCCATTATTGAAGGTTGTTTCTGTCCAGTTCCATAAATGTTCACCAGTGTGTGGTGATGCCTTTCTAGTCTAAGTTCCTACATCGGGTTCCCTGCACTCTTGGGTTAATGTAGAGAGTGCCTGGTTAAGATTCTGAGTTCTGTAGTCCTGTTAACTGAATTTGAATATTGCCTTTGCTTCCTTTTAGCTGTGTGACTTAAGTCAAGTTATTGAACTTTCTGAGCCTCAGTTTCCTCCTCTATAAAATGAAGATAATAATAGAATTTATCTGACAGTGGTATTGTGAAAATTAAATGAGACAACACATATCAAGCAAACTGCCTGGCACCTCCAAGATTTGCAGGAAATGCGTGCTCTTACTATCACTGTGACTGCTATTATTACTATTAGTGATGCAGTAATCCTTTCCTGGAGAATAGCAACATTTCAAGTTTGCTGTAGTGCAGAGCTTAGTGTCTCTAGTATTTTTCTGTAGGAAAGAAACTGGGGTCTCTATGCAAATTAGTCTACCTTGAACCCATGGCTCTCTGTACCGCAACAATTGACGTCCTGTTTGTACATTTCTCCAAGAAAAATGGGAAAGTTTATGGTCGGCAACTCATGGATAATTAAATTTGAGTGGTCAATACATATAATCTTACTAGTACTTAGGAAAACACAAATTAGATAAAAACGAGATCATTTTCTATACCCAACTCATCTACAAAAATAAATTTCTGATAATATCAATCTGTAGAGTTGTGGCGCAAAGGCAAACTTCATGTGTTGTAGGTGAGATGTTAAGTCATTAAAACCATTTCGGTTCACACTGTCTCTAAGTTTTAGGGAAAGGAAAAATAAATGTGATTTATTCATAAAATAGAATATTACACGGTACTAAAATGAAGTGTGTGTGTATCTATCAACTTAGATACATTTGAAAAGCATAATGTTGAGTAAAAAAAAGCAAATTGCTAAAGGATGTATAGCATATACCATTTACATTAACTCACAAAACACTCAAATAAGTATACATACATATGTGATAAAAATATTAAAACATACAGCCTAATATTGTATACCAATATGAGGATGTCAGTTACTTCTGGGAAATGAGGGGAGCAGAAAGGAGGAACAGAGTGTTGGTGCAGTGGCTCATGCCTGTAATCCCAGTACTTTGGGAGGCCGTGGAGGGCTGATTGCTTCAGGTTAGGAGTTCGAGATCAGCCTGGCCAACATGGCAAAACCCCATCTCTACTAAAAATACAACAATTCACTGAGTGTGATGGCGGGTGCCAGTAATCTCAGCCACTCCGTAGGCTGAGGCAGGAAAATCTCTTGAACCCGGCAGGCAGAGGTTTCAGTGAGCCAAGATCACACCACTGCACCCTAACCTAGGCAACAGAGTGAAACTCCATTTCAAAAAAAAGGAAAGGAGAAACAGAGAACAGAGGGGGATTATAGCTCTGTATATAACATTTTGTTTCCTTTAAAAATTTATGACTACATTGTAACATGTAGTTTGTTACATATGTGTGATGTTGATAACATCTGTTACATATACGTGATGGGTTCATAGGTATTTAAAATCAATTTTTGTTTCTGTAAACATCAATTATTTAATAATTTGACATAAAGTAAAGACAATTAGAAGGAAAAATAGCTCTTTTAGCCTTCGAGATAATTGGAAAACACTTGGGGAAGAATAAAATTAGATTACTATTTCATATCATATATCAAAGAGAATTCCCTATGGGGTTTAAATTTTAAATAAAAAGAAAGTGGAGCAGAAGATAATGTAGGCGATTATTTGTCTGATCTTAATAGGAAAAGTTTAAGCATATAGACAAAAGATATTTAGACAAAAGAAAAAAAAATACAGTTTTTCTACATAAAACTTAATGCTTTGCTATGTCCAAAATCTATAAACAAAATATAAATGATGAGCTATTTAAATTGGCATTGTTAACATGTAAAGGATTTGTAGAAACAATAGATATAAAAGTATTCCATGCGAAAAATATGATTATGACAAGAACAATTTTCAAAGGGATAAATAACAATGACCAAAGTGTCAACGTGTTCAGCAACATGGTTATCAACTTTATGCCTCTCAGCTCCAAATTAACCCTCAGTACCTGCTCCAATATAATGGACTGGAATCTTTTATTTCTTTTGAACTTTTAGATTTAAGGGGTACATGTGAAAGTTTGTTCCATAGGAAAATTGTAGATAATGGGGCTTGTTTTACAGATGGTTTTGTCACCTAGGTAATCAGCATAACACCCAATGGGTAGTTTTTCAATCCTCACCCTCCTCCCACCCTCCACTTCCAAGCAGGCCCTGGTATTTATTGTTCCCTTCCTTGTGTCCATGTGTACTCAGTGTTTAGCTCCCACTTATAAGTGGGAACAGGTAGCGTTTGGTTTCCTGTTCCTGCATTAATTCAGTTAGGATAATAGCCTCCATCCATGTTGTTACAAAGGACAAACTATGCATCTGATGAAGGTCTAATATCCAGAACCTGTAAGAAACATAAATCAACAAGCAAAAAACAAACAATCCTATTAAAAAGTGACTAAAGAACATGAACAGACACTTCCAAAAGAAGACATACATACAACAAATAAGCATATGAAAAAAAGCTCAATATCATTAATCATTAGGGAAATACAAGTCAAAAGCAAAATAAGATACAATCTCCTACCAGTCAGCATAAGTATTAATATTATTAAAAATCAAAAATAACAGATGCTGACAAGGTTGCAGAGAAAAGGGAATGATTATATGCTGTTGGTGGGAATGTAAATTAGATTAGCCATGTTGCTGCAAAGGACATGCTCTCAGTTTTTTTTTAATGGCTACATAGTAGTCCATGGTGTAGAAGTGTATTTTCTTTATTCAGTCCACCACTGTTGGGGCATTTAGATTGATTCAGTGTCTTCATTATTGTCAATAACGCTGCAATGAACATACATGGGCATGTGTCTTTATGGTAGAACCCTTTATATTCCCTTTGGTATGTACCCAACAATGGTATTTCTAGGTCAAATGACATTTCTATTTTAATTTCTTTCAGAAATCCCCAGACTGCTTTCCACAGTGACTGATCTAATTTACATTCCCATCAGCAATGTGTAAGTGTTCCATTTTCTCTACAAGCATCTGTTATTTTTTGACTTTTTCACAATATCCATGCTGACTGTGTGAGATGGTATCTCACTGTGGTTTTGGTTTGCCTTTCTCTGATGATTAGTGATACTGAGCTTTTTTTCATATGCTTTTTGATTGCGTGTGTTTCTTCTTTTGAGAAGTATCTGTTCATATCCTTTGCCCATTTTTAAATAGGGTTGTTTGGTTTTTGCTTGTGATTTATGTTCCTTATAGATTCTGGATATTAGAACTTTGTCAGATGCTTAGTTTGCAAATATTTTCTCCCATTCTGTAGGTTTTCTGTTTATTAAGTTTCTTTTGCTGTTCAGAAACTCTTTAATTAGGTCCTGCTTGTCAATTTTTATTTTTGAAATTGCTTTTGGAGTCTGCATCATGAAGTCTTTGCCAGGGCCTATGTCAAGAATGTTATACTCTAGGTTTTCTTCTAGGGTTTTTGTGGTTTTGGGTTTTTACATTAAAGTCTTTGATCCACCTTGAGTTGATTTTTGTATATGGTGAAAGGTAGGGGTCCAGCTAAAATCTTCTGCATATGGCTAGCCAGTCATCCCTGAGCCATTTATTGAATAAGGTGTCCTTTCTCCATTGCTTGTTATTGTCAGCTTTTTCAAAGACAAGATGGTTGTACGTGTATGGCTTTATTTCTGGGTTCTCTATCTTGTTCCAGTAGTCCATGTGTCTGTTTTTGTACCCAGAACTATGCTGTTTTGGTTATTGTAGACTTGTAGTATAGTTTGAAGTTGGGTAATGTGATGCCTCCAGGTTTGTCTGTTTTTGATTTGGATTGCCTTGGCTGTTAGCCAGGCTCTTTTTTGGTTCTAAATGAGTTTCAGTCAACAGTTCTTCTAATTCTGTGAACCATGTCATTAGTTGTTCGATAGGAATAACACTGAATCTGTCAATTGCTTTTGGCTGTATGGTCATTTTAACAATATTAATTCTTCCTATCCTTGAGCATGGAATGTTTTTTCATTTGGTTGTGTCATTTCTGATTTCTTTGAGCAGTATTTTGTAATTCTCATTGTAGAGACCTTTCACCTTCCTGGTTGGCTGTATCCCTAGGTAATTTATCCTTTCTGTGGCAATCGTGAATGGGATTGCATTCTTGATTTGGCCCTCAGCTTGGCTGTTGTTGGTGTACAGAAATGCTACTGATTTTTGTACATTGATTTTGTATCCTGCAACTTTGCCGAAGTTAGTTTATCAGTTCGAGCATTTGGGCAGAGGTTATGGGGTTTTCTAGGTGTAAATCCATATTGTCTGCAAGCAGGGGTGGTTTGATTTCCTCTCTTCCTACTTGGATGCCTTTTATTTCTTTCTCTTGCCTGATTGCTCTGACTGGGACTTCCTGTACTTTGTTGAATAGAAGTAGTGAGAGTGGGCATCCTTGTCTTGTTCCAGTTAAGTAGAATGCTTTCAGCTTGTGCCTGTTTATATGATGTTGGCTCTGGGTTTGTAATAGATAGCTCTTATTATTTTGAGGTATGTTCCTTCAATGCCTAGTTTATTAGTGATTTTTAGCATGAAGGGATGTTGAATTTTGTGGAAAGCCTTTTCTGCATCTGTTGAGAGGTAATGTAGTTTTTGTTTTTAGTTACTGTTTATGTGATGAATCACATTTATTGATTTGTATAGATTACACCAACCTTGCATCTCAGGAATAAAGCCTACTTGATCGTGGTGGGTTAACTTTTTGGTGTGCTGCCAGATTCAGTTCGCTAGTATTTGTTGAGGATTTTTAAATCTATATTCATCAGGGTTATTGGTCTGAAGTTTTCTTTTTTTTCATTGTGTCTCTGCCAGGTTTCAGTATCTGGATCATACTGGTCTCATAGAATGAGGTAGGAAGGAGTCACTTCTCTTTGATTTTTTGTAATAGTTTCAGTAGGATTGGTACCAGCATTTCTTTATACATCTGGTGGAATTTGGCCGTGTATCTGTCTGGTCCAGGGCTTTTACTGATTGGTAGCTTTTTTTTTTTTTTTTTTTTTTTAATTTATTACTGATTCAATTTCAGAACTCATTATTGGTTGTTCAGAGTTTCCATTTCTCCTTAGTTCAATATTGGGAGGTCGTGTGTTTCCAGGACTTTATCCATTTCCTCTAGGTTTTCTTTTTGTGCACATACAGGTGTTTGTAATAATCTCTGAGGGTTTTCTGTATTTCTGTAGCAACAGTGGTAACGTCTTCTTTGTCAATTTTGATTATGCTTATTTTTATCTCCTCTTTTTTTTTAATTAGTCTAGCTAGTGGTCTATCAATCTTATTTATTTATTAAGAATCAACCTTTGGTTTCATTGATCTTTTGCATATTTTTTCTAATCTCCATTTCATTCGGTTCAAATCTGATTTTCGTGATTTCTTTTTTTCTGCTAGATTTGGATTTGGCTTGCTCTTGTTTTTCTAGTTCCTCTAGTTGTGATGGTAGGTTGTTAATTTGAGATCTTTGTAACTTTTTAATATGGATATTTAGCACTATATACTTTCCTCTTAACCTGTTTTTGCTGTGTCCCAGAGATTCTAGTATATTGTATCTCCATTTTCATTAATTTCAAAGCGTTTTTTGGTTTCTGTTTTAATTTCATTGTTTGCCAAAAAGTCATTCAGGGGCCTATTGTTTAATTTAATTTTCATCTAATTGTATGATTTTAGAGAGATTTTTTGATATTAATTTCTATTTTTGTTGCACTGTGATCCAAGAATGTGGTTGGTGTCATTTTTTAAAAATTTGTCAAGATTTGCCTTATAGCTAAGTGTGTAGTTGATTTTAGAGCATGTCCCATGTGCAACTGAGAAGATTGTATGTTCTGTTTTTGTTAGGTGGAGTGTTCTGTAGATGTCTGTTAGGTCAGTTTGGTGAAGTGCTGAGTTCAGGTCCCAAATATCTTTGTTACTTTTCTGTCTTAATGATCTGTTTAGTACTGTCAGTGGGGAATTGAAATATCCCACCATGATTGTGTGGTTATCTTAGTCTCTTTGTAGGTCTCTAAGGACTTGTTTTATGAATCTGAGTGCTCTGTGTTGGATGCATATATATTTAGAATAGTTAAGTCTTCTCATTGAATTGAAACCTTCACCATTATGTAATGCCCTTCTTTGTTTTTCTAAATCATTGTTGGTTTAAAATCTGTTTTGTCTGAAATTAGAATAGCAACTCTAGCCCTTTCTGTTTTCCATTTGCTTTGTAAATTTTTCTTCATCTCTTTACTTTGAGCCTATGGGCATCATTGTATGAGATGGGTCTCTTGAAGACAGCATATAGTTCGGCCTTCCTTTGACATCCTGCTTACCACTCTGTGCCTTTTAAGTGGGTCCTTTAGCCCATTTACATTCAAGACTATTACTGATATGTACAGATTTGAACCTGTCATTTTGTTATTAGCTGGTTGTTATGCAGACTTGATTGCATAGTTGCTTTATAGTGTCAATGGTCTATGAACATAAGCACATATATAGACCATTGTTTTTCTGTGGTGGCCAGTAATGGTCTGTAATATCCATGTTTACCACTTTCTTAAAGACTTCTTTTTAGGCAAGTCTGGTGGTAACGAATTCCCTTACCATTTACTTGTTTGGAAGGTATTTTATTTCTCCTACATTTATGAAACTTAATTTGTCTGGGTATAAAATTTTTGGTTGGAATTTCTTTTCCTCTTTTAAAATGAGCATAATGTCAAGCTTTGTTAGTAGATTAGGCTGGAGGGATGTTACTAGGGTAAGGGATGTTCTACTGGGTCTGGTGTGCTATGTTTTGTTTATGCTGCTGAAGTTGCATCATGAGCCTCAGCTATATGCACACAGTGCACACCCCCTCAGTGATCTCACAACCCCAACCTAGACTTGTTTTACACTTTCATGTGGTCCTCCTAATGCAGAAACTACACAGTGCAAAATGAGTCTGCAGAGGTACCCTGACTGCCCCTGCATGCCCACCCAGCAATCTTGATCACGTGTAACCTGAAAGGTTGTAACTCATGGCTTTTCCAGAGTGACACCATACCGTCCAGGCCTGTGTCCACAGTGCCATTGCTGTATTTGTTCTCATACCTGCCCATCCAGCTTTGGCTCAGCTGCATGCCAGAGGCCTTCTTCCTACTTGCTGGGTGACTGGGACCAACTCTTTGGATTTTTAATGCACTCAGGCACATTTCATGACAAATAATTTAATATGAGCATGCTATTCTCTTTTTGACTTTTGTAATCATTCCCAGATAGAATGTTCCATACTTGTTATACAACAGAAAGAAATGACTTGATTCTCCAAGATTAAGTAATTTTTGACTTAGGGCATTTTTAATTTATTTGTAAATCTTTACCAAGATTTACAATACCTTAATAAGAAAACACAAATTCTGCTAATGATATTCACTTAAAAAACTGCTTAGTTATTTGTATTCCAACTGTAATAGCAGATATTGACTGAAGCTGGTATCAACAATCAAGATTTATTGATCCTAGGTAAGTATTATAGAAAATAATATTAAGGTCAATACTGGCTCACGAGACCATTGATCTTGTATGAAGGCTAAAATGTATCAGTATTTCCATTATAGCACTACCTCATGAAGATTTCTTTTATGAACTGTAGTCTTCAGGAAGTATATGGTTCATTCTGAAGGAGGATGAGAAGACCATTTAGAAACTGTTAGAATTATGGGCATGAAGACTGAACAATAGTGCAGTTTAGTGGAACATCACAAATTCTTTCCTAAAAGCACTTTTGCAGTTTATTTTTATTTTGGTGGTTGCGTTTTTACGTGGAGTGCGACTGGTGCTAGGATGGTGCTGTTGTCAGCCATGAAAAGGCTCAGGGAAGAAATGTAGAGAGAATCAATGGGTTTAAGAATAAAGATGGCAGATCAGAACTGGGAGGATGAGCAGAGCTGAGAAGAGTCATTTAGATGTTCACTTATAATAATACTTCCCTGTTCTGTATAGCTCCTTTATGTACAGTTCTACTGTAGTTTGCAGGGTTATGTCACAAAGTGGAAACAAGAACCACAAGTAACAGAGGACACCACAAAGAACAAAATATCCTTAAGAAATATATTCATACTTTTACTGCAGAGAGTAAACTGATACATATGTGTTAAAATAAGATTTTGGTAGCCAGTGCAAATTCTTATTTTTGAAATCATGGGCTTACATTAAAATAGGACTGACTGCTGGCAGAAATGAGGAAGAACCATCAGTACCAAAGCATTAACAAAGAAAGATCTATGCAAATTTACAACAAAAACTTATTGAAACTTTCCTGTAGTCCTCCTACTGAACTCTTATTGAATCTACTAAGAACTCTCAACACCAAATTATATTGAAAAAAATGCTTTATTTGATCGGCAGAGGGATCTTTCAAAAGTGGATTTTTCTAACTGTAGTTTACCTAAAGAAATGCTAAAAAAAATTTGCAGTGGTGTGGTCTTTTAGCAATAATTAGAAAATCAATCTTTCAGCAGATTATTATTATAATAATTGTAGACATATATAGATAATGTATTTGTGGTGTTCACATATAATAAGGGAGAAGCTTATGAGGATTATTAAAATATGTCAATTATGTATAATTCAAATATATAATCTTAAGAAAAAATGGCAAATACTATTACAGGTAACACACAGAAGAAATACAAATTCTAATACACGTATTAAAAAGTTTACTTTAGTGATAACCAAAGAGTGCTAATTATGATTAGCATTAATAATGTGATTTTTTAAAAAAGACATTCCAAATTTTAATAATACAAAAAACTACCTAGTGTTGGTAAGAATTTGCACAAAATGGGGCCACACAATCTCTTTTTTTTTTTGAGATGGATGACTCTGCTCACCCAGGTTGGAGTGCAGTGGCCGGATCTCAGCGCTCACTGCAGCTCACTTCTCCCAGGCTCATTCTGCCTCAGCCTCCCGAGTAGCTGGGACTATGTATACCACCTCGCCTCTTCATAGTTTTTTATTTTAGTAGAGATGGGTTTCACCATAGCTAGGATAGTCTCGATCTCCTGACCTCAAGGATTCACCCGCCTCGCCCGGGATTACAGGCTTGAGCCACCGTGCCCGGCCTCACATAATCTCTTAAGTGAAGTATTAGTCAAAGCTGAGAGAAAGAGACTTTTGACCATACAATTTTATTTCCAGGAATGTATCCTAAGTAAATAACAAGAAATTAAGAATTTTAAGCACATGATGGTTTACCGTGACATTATTTAAAACAATAAAAAATTTAAAATACTCGAAATGTCCAACAATTGTTGAGAGAGGTATCCTCCATGGGTCCTGAGTATTCCTCCACATTCTTGGAAAGTGTTCCAGATTGCAAGGCTTATATGTTTTGTGTTCTGAGTAGCTTATGCAGCTAGTCACATAGTCAAATGAGTAGGTCAAGATGACCACAACCTGACCACCATGTAATTTATAACAGCACATACCTTGAGAGGAGAAAGCCTGGCTTATGTGTTGCTGGCTCCAGTGACTGGCAGCTTGTCAAAAAGCCTCAGACTTTTGGTCCTGGGTTCTTCTCTTGTAATGCAATCTTTTTTTTTTGTATACAAGTGTCAGCTGAAAGCATGGTACACCTTCCTGGGACTTGATGGGAGGGGAGGACAATGGAAGTATGCATATGATTCTATTTCTTGCTGTCCTGTGAGTGATAAAATCTTTTTTCTCCTACTTACAGTCTTGTGTCTTCTGTCACCATCCGTGAATCAGTAACAGGTTAACTTGTTAGCTTACAAGTGGGGTAAAAATCTCAGACTCTTCGTGGTTCTTGACACAACAGGGAGTTCACTAGAAAGTTAAGTGCATTTGAAAGAGTACTAAGCTGCTATTGAAAGTTATGGTCTCGAAAAATACTATCAATATACAAAAATGTTCATGACACATCAATTAGAGAAAAAATGACAAAACAGTACAGGTTGATATATATTTTTAAAAGTATGTACATGCTTAGAAAAATTCTAGAAGTGTATATATGAAAAGGTGAGTAAAAGCATCTTGAAAACAATTACATCATGTTTTTCATTCAGTGGTTCTCAAACTTTAGTGTGCATCAGAAGGCTGTTAAGATACTGCATGCTCAGCGTTAGCCCCACAGATTCTGATTCTGATTCAATAGGTCTAGGTGGTGCCCAATAACTTGTTTTTCTAACAAATTATCAGGTGACGCTGCTGCTGCTGCTGCTCTTCAGGGAACCATCCTTTCAGAACCATCATTTTGGTCCATGTGGTAGTTCAGTGTACTAGTTATAGGCATGAATGCTGGAGCCAACTTCCTTGCGTGGCTGTCTGATCCTGCCATGTCCTAGTTTGACTTTAAGCAAGTTTTAACATTTGTCTTGCCTCATTTTCTTATCTGGAAAATGAGGATAAAAATCTCCATTTTAGTAAGATAATAGCACTAAAGCCACAAAAATTTACCCACAATGTCTACCATTTTACAAGTGCTCTTATTATGTTGTGTAGACATCATAAATATGTTAAAACCAAGCATGTCACTACTGGTTCTTTGTGTTATAGCTATAGACCATTGTAGTGAACAGAGTATGAGATTTTAGAATCAGGCACACTGTATATACTGTCACCTACTATATTTAATTTACTCATCTATAAAATGGGGCAATACCTTCTCTCCTGCAGTTTTTGGAAGGGTTCAATGCAATTACATATATGAAATACCTGGGAAGTAACTTAAGTCAGTTAATATTAATTCTCCTGCTGCTCATACCACTTCTGACTAAGCATCACTCGTATATTTATCAAAAATTAATAATCACTTTTTTGTTTGAATGTTCTGATTGTTTTTGACTTCAGAGATAAATAGCCCACTCTCTTGAAGCTTACATTATATGGGGAGAAAAATTTAGGTTTAAGACCTTAAACTAGAAAGACTAGAGTATTGTAATGGAAAAGGAATATTAGGAGTGAGAAAGTTTGATTTATCTGCTATTCTGCTGCTAATTTAATGTTTAGTGTTGAACAAATCTTTTATCTGTGTCTCACTAGTAAAGTGAGAAGGTTGGGCATATATTTCTAAGATTCTTTAAACTCTAACAGTCTTTCAATCTAAAACTTCTAATGCTTTATACATTAGGTGTAAAAAACTGAAATGCCTTGTGGACCAGCCGTCATAGAAATGTGTGAAATGACTGGCTTGCTATAGAGAGTGGTGGAGATGCAACCACTTGGAGAGTGCATGCCTGTCTAAAGACATTTACATTAAAATTGTTTTTAAAATATTTAGCCTACTTTTAAAAATGCTTAAAGATCTTTAAGATAATCATCTTCTAAATACTTGTAGTTGGAATAGTGAGAAAGAATGGCATTCTGCCTTTAAACATGAAGATGTGTTAATGCTACAAAATAGAATATACTAGCTCTGTTATTGATTATTTAACTCTTTGCACTTCTCATTTCAATGCAAACTGAAATCATAGTAAATGCTGAGCAAGATAGATAGCCAAATGATTTTAAAAATCTGACTACAAATGGTCAGCTTGCACCTGAGGTTAGAGGTGTGAGGTAGAGTGTTCTGTATTTGCACTGCGGGTCACTGGTATTTGAAAGGCACATTAATCATGTTATCAATGGGTAATAATAAAGAATGGAAGTGTATTTATTATACATGTATAGAGATTATGACACTGAGTTCATTAAAGCAAAAATATCCTTTGGAAGAAGACTTACAGCAAATGGCAGAGATCGTGAAAAGAGATCATAAAATAAAAGATCTTGCTTCTTATTAAAAAATTTTGTCCTGAAAATTTTCATATATACTACTTTGCTGGACTTACGATTTTGGAAAATGAGAACAAAGATCAAATAATCTACTTGCATCCTTGCTTTGATTTAACTCAGAATGTTTAATTAGGTTTTCACAAACTAATGTAAATTAAAGAGTAAGAATGTCAAGCGAATGTTGGTTGTATAAAATATGGGTTACTTAGAAAAAAAAATTCACTTTGAAAACATCTACAAGGAAGAAGGCTTCAAACCTCAAAAATAATGATATTTGGCATTACTTTTGGGTTTTTTAAGTATATTAAGAATAAGTTTTTTCCACTAAGGTGTTAAAACTTCAGAAACTTATTAAAAATGTTTTACATTTAAATATACATTTTACGTTTAAATTTGACTAAGAGGCCAGGAAGAAATCTCTTAATGTTGACATTTTGTAGTAAATACGTTTGATTATTTTTTAAAGGTATTGAAAACACTTCTAATTTTGAGAACTATGTATTTTTTTTTGTAATTTAGAGCATACTTGCTATCACATCAGCATGTTGTGTGAGTAATATTTTACTTATACCTTCATCAAGGTATATTGACATGAAATAAACTGTGCATATTAAAAATATTAAATTTGGCAAGTTATGACACATATGTATACACATTAAAGTATTACAGTCAGTATAATGAACATTTTAGCACACCCTAAAGTTTCTTTTTCCTTTTTGTAATTCTCCCCTCCAACTTCTCTGACTCTCCTTCTCTCCGCTGCTGTCCCTCTGGCACGTCTAATAGGTTTTTTGCCATAGGAGCTGTTTACAGTCCCAAAAGACACAATCCTGCATGACATAATCCCAAATATTGAAATCCCCAAATCTCAAAATCCTAGAAATAAAATTTTGGAAAAAATTTTAAAGATGTGTAAAAATATATTTGTTTATATTTTTAAAATGGATTTATTTGAGAAACATATAAAAGCATGACAATACTTCATAGGTCACTTTATGCAAAAATGCAAAAAAATAGGCAACAATAACATACATATTTTTGTAAGCATAAACACTGAGGTATACTAATGGCAGTCACATGGGTATAGTAGTTATGAGCAGATGAACTATATTCATAAAGAAATAGTCAAAAAACCAAAATGTATAAAACCTATTACTGTGGGTGGTAATTGTGTGTACCTAGCTTTATAATTGCAGTCATCTGAAATACTGTGATGGACAACTGAAGTTTTTGACCAGCTCAACCAAAAGCCAGCATCACCACTGAGCCAGCCCTCCAAAGACCCAAGGTCTCATGAATTTTATCTGTCACAAATGCAGATGTACAAAAAGGACATCTCTTCACTTACTAAGGAAGTTTCCATTTTTTAATGTATATGCATCATGTTTACATACAGTCAACCTTATGATAATGCACATTTGCAAAAACTGTATAAAATGAATTTGAACTCACTAATAGTCCAACACAACTTATGCCTCCAGTATTGGAAATGATGCAGAGATGGAATACACAGCACAGTGAATTGTAAAAACTAATGCTGACAATTTAAGATAGTGGGAAAAAATGAAATAAAAGAAAAAATAAAAAGCTGAAAAGAAAATTCAACATGTAAAAAAGTGTATGACGGGGTGACAGGGATAGATTAGGAGTAATTGCATGCAGACAGTCCATAAGAGGTTGCTGATCTTCATGATTATTAACTATATTTTGAGGCCTTACAACATGATAAATAGCTGCCTTTTTGTTTTTCTTTTTTGACATAGTCATTGGAGAATACACTCACATTCATTTTCTATGTGGTCTTTCTCTTTGTGAAATTCTTCTGTGATTTGATATACACTGAAACTAGTGTTTCTATCTTCTATGCTATGCTGCTATGTTGTTTTTGGCACTTGAAAACCCACTTTGCACGTACTCATACACAGACCACAAGTTTGCTGGAAATAATACTGGTGATCAAACAGCAACACCATTGCATAAGTGCCTTCTCATCCTACCATGCACATAATTGTTTTAAAGCCAGTCAGTGACTTCACTGGCTTCTTCAGGCAAATGTGGTTTCAATTAATTAAAATCTCTTGAGAGGTCATCAGCTACAAGGAATGTCAATGCAGGAAAATGGCACATTTTTAAACAGCAGTTTTTATCATTGCCATTATCTCATGGCCAATCCACTTCTCTGAATTTTCTAACAAATGCATTGGGTTGAATGGAGCAAAACAAACTTTATTGACAACACTTTGAAACTCACTTTTAGAAGCTTTGATCACATCTAATTCCAAATCCGTCATTATGGTTTGGGGACTCAATTGAATTTTTTTTCTGCATTTAGACAATAACAAGGTAATAAGTCAATCAAACGTGATGCAACTATTTTGTGATTGTGATTTGGGGGATTTTAGACGTTAGAGAGTTTAGACTGTAGGAATTTGGACTTTAGGCATTTTTGATCTTCCGGAATTTCAGCATTTGGGATTGTGGTGTTCAGGATTGTATCTTTCAGAATGATGATTCAAACCCCTGTTTTATGGGTTAGTTTGCACATTCTAGAATTTAATATAGATGGCATCATGTAGTATGCACTCTTTTTTGTCTAGCATCTTCAACTCAATGTATTTATTTTGACATTCACTCGTGTTTTTGCCCACCTCAACACTCCATTTCTTTTAATTTCTCAGTAGTAATTTATTGTATGGGTACGCTAAATTTGTTCATCCATTTGCCATTTAGTTTGTTTACTGTTTTTTGGCTAATATAAATAAAGACAAATATTCTTTTACAAGTCTTGTTGTAGATACTGGCTTTCTTTTCTTGTGAGTAAATAATTAAGAGTTGAGTGGGTGGTGTGATAGGTGTACAGTTATATTTTTTATTAACTGACAAACCGTTTAACAAAGTGATTGTGCCATTTTAAGTTACACCAGCACTTCATGAGAATTTTAGTTGCTGTTCATTCTAGCCAACTCTTGGTAGGGTCTTTTAAATTTTAGTCATTCTATTAGGTGTGTAGTGATACCTTATTGTGGCCATAATTTGCATTTCCCTAGTGCATGTTGAACATCTTTTCATGTGCTTGTATCTTCTTTGGTGAAGCATCTGTTTCAATCTTTTGCCCATTTTTAAATTAGGATGTTTATTTTCTTATTATTGCAATTTGTGTCTTTCAAGGAATTGGTCTGTTTCATCTAGATTATCAAATTTGTGGGCAAAGACATTTGTTCATACTATTCTTTTATCAATCTTTTTAATGTTTATGAGATCTATAGTGATACTCTCTTTCACTTCTGATGTTAGTAATTTGTGTTTTCTCTCTATTTTCTTAGTTAGCTTAGCTAATGACTTATTGTTTTCTCAGTTCATTATTTTTAATAGATAAATAATAATTATATATATTTATGAGCTATAGTATGATGTTATGATATGCATATACAATATAGAGTGATTAAGTCAGGCTAATTAACACAGCCATCACCTCATACATTAATTTTTTCTTTGTGGTGAGACTATTCAAAATCTACACTTTTAGCAATTTTGAAACATACAGTACATTATTAAAACTGCAGTCACCATGCTGTGCAATAGTTCACCAGAGTTTATTTCTCCCAGTTGAAATGCTGTAGTCTTTGACTACTGTGTCTTCTTTCCCTGCTCTCCCCTCAGTCCCAGTCTCTGGGATTCCAGTCTGTAACTACCATTCTGTTCTCTACTTCTGTAAGTTATGCTTTTTAAGATTCTACATATAAGTTAGATAAAGGATTGTTAGTTTTTTCATTCCTGGATTATTTCACTTAGCATAATGTCTTCTAAATTTATTTATGCTGTTGAAAATGACAGAATTTTCTTCCCTTTAAAGGACGAATAGTATTGCCTTGTGTATATATACCACATTTTAAAATATTTATTTATTTTGATACATATTAATTGTAAATATTTATGGAGTACATGTGCTATTTTCATCCATGCATACAATGTGTAATGATCAAATCAGGGTCATCAGAATACCTGTCACTTCAAACATTCATTATTTCTTTGTTTAGGGAACATTACAAGTCTTTTCTTTTAGCTACTTTGAAATATACAATAAATTATTATTAACTATTATCATCCTACTATCAAACACTAGAATTTATTCCTTTTATCTTACTGTATTTTCATACCCTGTAAACAGCTTCTCTTCCTCCTGCCCTCCCTACTACTCTTCCCAGCCTCTTCTAACCATCATTGATTCTTCACCTCCATGAGATCCACTTTTTCTTTGCTCCCAACTTTTCTTGCAAGGCAGATCTCTGGCAACAAATTCCCTCAATTTTTGTTTGTCTGAGAAAGTCTTTATTTTGCCTTCACTTATGAAGGATAATTTCATAAGGTACAGAATTCTAGGTTAGTGGGGTTTTCCTTTCAACATTTTAAATGTTTCACTTAATTAACTTCTTGCATGATTTCTGGAGAAATCAGATGTAATTCTTAGCTTTGCTCCTCTATAGGTAAGGTGTTTCTAACCACGCCCCCACCCCCCCGCACCCCACCCCTTTGGCTTTTGCCAAGATTTTTTCCTTATCTTTGATTTTCTGAAGTTTGGCTATGATATGCCTAGGTGTCGTTTTTTAAGCATGTATCCTGCTTGGTGATCTTCAATTCTCTGGTTTAATGTTTAATATTGATTTGGGAGAAATTCTCAGTGATTATTGCTTGAATTATTTCTTCTGGGCGTTTCTCTCTCTTTTTTTTTCCCTTCTGTTATTCTCATTACATGTACATTTCACCTTTTGGAGTTGTCCCACAGGGTTTGGATATTCTGTTTTGTAGTGTTCTTTTACAGCCGGAATCCAGGTTGGGGACTACCTTTTTTATTAGCTTTAAATAAAGTAACTAATACCTTCTCAGTTGGTGGTTTGATGTTTTTTTTCTATTCTGACACCAACTTATTGGGTAACTTTGGATAAGTTAAATTTTCTAGTTTTCTTCAGTTGCTTAATGAAGGGTTAGAGTAACATTCTTGTGGCACAGAAAAACAGTGCTTATATTTTGCCTTAAGAAAACAGAGTTCTAATTTTGTTCTGATACTAATTTCCTCATATTATTTGCTGACATATATTTAAAACAAAAATATTTCTAAATAAAAAATAATAGTTAATATTTATGAGCAGTTACTCATTGTGAGGTATTCATGCAAGCACTTCACATGCATTGACTCAGGCCTAGTGGGTGAGTATTGAAATGTCTCCCTTTTATAGGGGAATAGTGAGTAACAGGGAGGTGAAGTAACTTGCCTAAGGTCACTAGCTGGTGGATGCTGGAATTTGGGTTCAAATATAGGCAGTTGGGTACAAAGCCCACAAGTTGTGTCAACTATTTTCTACTTATATATAAGACTATTTAAAATTTTCTTTATTGAGAAAAATATAATTCCATGAATTAATAAGATCTTATGCTTATAAAAAGAAAGCTTTATGTTAAACATTTGGTTATTTTAGTATCTTGGTATTTTTTTTCAAAGAACTGTTAAAAAGTTTCTTAAAATCTTTTTGCAGCATGTTTATGCCTCTTGTAAATCGGGGCAATGGATAAAAAATATTAATTAAAATATCCACCAGTATTCTTTTCAATTATTTGGTAATAAAAAATTCTGATAACATTTCAGAATTTTCTTAAGTATTCTTCTTTTAAAATCAACTAATTTTATATTTGGCAATTTTCTTATAAGTTTAGGCAAATAATGTAAATGGAGCAGAATGCTTTATCAACATGATCATCTAACTACAGATACTAGTCATTAGAAAGGGAGAGGATAGATGAAAGGAAAAGAAACCCTACACACAGACTCTGTTTTATTTATCTTGCCTGTAATAATCCTATATTTCACAGTAATCCCTAAATATTCCTAGAGAAGACTGAGGTGTAAACAGGTAAAATGATTGCACAATCTGAATGGGTAAAAAGTAGAAGAGACAGGATTTTTATTCTTGTTCTGATGCCAACTCCCTTGCTTTTGGCAGCAGACTGATGTGCTTCTCTATGAAGTGAAAACAGTGACATTGGCTGGCTGAATCTGTCTGTTTTGACAGAGCTAAGAGTGGCAGGTAGGTCAGGGGCATTGTACGTGTCTCTCAAGAAGATACAAACTACTCCACAAAAAATAAAGTCACCTTTGAAATCTAAGATACCCAGTCTGTCAAACAAGAACTTTCTGACCCTTCTTTCCCTTGCCTTCTCCTGTTGCAATATTAACCAGACCAGATTCAGTAAAATGAATGAGGAAATTGAGGAGCTAGGTGAATAAATAAAGATGAAGGTTCCAACTCAACTTTCCCTTAAGTGCTCTTAGTTGGAGCAAGGGAGAAGTTTGAGTCAAATAGCTGCAAGTAATTTTGTTATATTAGACAGGACTCTTTGTTTGCCTAAAAGTTGCTAGAAAAGCTGTATGTTTTTATCAGGGTTATCATGTAGGATTGGAGAAGTTCAAGTTTCCCCAGTCAGTAGTGAGAAAAATAATTTGTTTCTTATTTTGTCTGAATGTAGCTATTTCAATAAACAGCTTCATTCATGCATATTATTTTCTGTTACAGAAATCTGAAAATTAGGATATGTCTTCAAAAGATTTACAGAATGAACATACAAATTATTTCAAGAAGAAGGAAAACCATCTAAGATTCCAGCCTCCTTGAATTCTAGAAATCTCTGCTAATTTCTAACCTGTCTCTTCTGTGTACCTGCAGCAACTCAGTGTTTCATTTTTGATGGTAATTCTTTGGCCACCTGCTCTTTGTGCAATGCACTTTATTTTGTGTTCCCCATTGTCTGCTTATTATTCAATGAGTTTTTAAGGATCGAGTCATCTTAATAGTTATTAAAAGTAGATTTAGAGAGGCAAGGCCAAATATTTCTCCTTTCCTTAACTTGTAGGACTTTATAAAAATCTATTTGACAATGTTCTCAATTTTTCTGCTTGTATTGTGTCCATAGCTCAAGTCTGGGTAACACATTGTTTGCTTTTCTTCAAAATTGTTTGCTTTTCTTCAAAAAGAAACTTCAACAGAGTTTCTGCTGCTACAGAAGTGTTCTACATTTGTGCTGTCTGATATGGCCATCATGTGCCACTATGGAGCACCACCAGGTCTGCATCATTTGCTATGGAGCATTAAAATATGGCTCATGTGACTGGGGAACTGAGTGTTTAATTTGAACTTAATTTTAAATTAAACTAAATTTCATATAAATTTAAAGAGCCATATGTGGCTGCTAGCTACCATGTTGGATAGTACAGCTATAGAAAATGCATCTCTAAAATTGAATAAACCTCCGTTTCCCACAAAACTCCTTGTGGACCTCTCATTTTATTGCATTATTCATTTCATTTTAAAGAATATTTCAGAGTAGACTTCTTTCTTTTTTTTTTTTTTTTTTTTTTTTTTGCTTCTTAGAGGTAAACAGATAAGCAAGCCTTAATTCAGGGAAGAAATGCTTTTGCAAAAGCTCAATATTTCAGGCCAAAGTGTCCATTTGTCTTTAGTAATATCTGGCTTTGAAATTTTGTTGCTGTTGGCACTTAATGAAGGTTTAATTTCCATGCTTTGGTGACGGTATCGATGCACATTAGCAGTGTGTGCGGTACACACAGCGTCAAGCAAACAGCCACATGCATCAAGGTTTGTGCTTAACAGTCCTGCCTCAGGATCCCTGTGGATTCCTTGAGTATCCTTTTAAAGACTCTACTATCTGTTCTATGAGAGGAACAGATGCATCTTTCTATATAGTGCAATCAGCCAAGTTCAGGAGAGGGGAGGCCAGATGCTGTTCATATTTCTTTCAGAGTGTAGCGTATATCAGTGGTACTTAAAACCCATCTTCTCAACAGCTAGCACCTCTTTTTTAAAAAATGGTTTCCATTTTGGCTGAGATCAGGAACAATGGAGCTTTCCTTTGAGGTAATCTCTTTCATTGTTTATTGGCCTTTTTAAGGCAGTGCTTTAAGGTATACTCGTATTTTTATTTTAAAACCTGATTTTCAGAAGTTTCTATCTCTATGAGGAAAACAGCTGTCTTATCTTTAGTCCTTTGAAAATGAGACAATGATTTTATATTAAAGTAAATACTTTTGCTCACAGTATTATCTTTCTTTCAGAAGTAATGTATATTGTGTACCATGGATAAAGGGATGAGAAAAAAAATATGTATACATCCATAACTTATTACATATATTGTGCATACGTGTGTGCACACACATACAAACATACGAATCAGTTTGACCCAGAAAGTGGAAGCAACTTCATTAGAATACACCTGTATATTTGTATGTGTGTAAATATATAAGACAGAATTGCTTTTATTTCATACAAGACATAATACTTGGCAAAACAATTATAGGGAATTGAACACCACTAAAATTTAGCTTTAGTGTATATTTGCTTAAGAAAATATAAGATTTCTTCATACAATGTCAAACTTTTCTTGGTAGCAGATATGATTAGTCCCTTGGGCTTTTTTTCCTCTTGTGATTGGCCCCTTAATTATCTTGGGCTTTTCTAGTGATATAGAACTCACTACTCCACCAGGTAGTCTATCATATTGTTAGCTGGCAACTGCTTTAAGAAAACTGTTTAATATTAGAGTTGAATTTCCCTCCTCATAACACCTATTCATTCATTCTAGTTTTGACCATTTTGATGAGTATATTTTGCTTAAAAGATCTACATGTAAAGGTCAGCATGCAAATCCCATTGTATTTGTGTATACTAGCAACAAACAATGGGAAAACAAAAAAATTAAAAAATCATTTACAGTAACATCAAGTTATATAAAATACTTAGGAAAAATTTAGCAAAATATGCATATGTCCATGAAAACCACTCTAAGACATTTATGAGAGAAATTAAAGATACAAATAATGAAGAATTATACTATATTAAAATCACAGCAGTTTTTTTTTGTAGAAATACATAGTATGCTACAATTTAAATGTAAATGCAAAGGTCTTGGAAAGATTTTAAAAAGGAAAGAACAATGACAACATAAACTGCTCTAGTTTAGGCGACAGTGTGAGACTCAACTCTAAAAATCACAAAACCAAAAGCAAAAAGAATGGCTAGTAAACATATAAAAAGATGCTGCACATCATTAGTCTCTGGGTAATGCAAATTAAAACCACAATAAGCTATAACTATATACTTCCTGGCATGATGAAAGGATTTCTTTGTTTGTATTGGCAAAGATGTGGAGCAATTGGAAGTCTCATTCACTGCTTGGGGAAGTATTAAAATGTGCAATTATTCTGGAAAATATTTTGACAGATTCTTTTAGAATGAAACATACACTTAACATATGATCAAGGAAACCTACTCTTACATATTTAACCAAGAGGAAAGAAAACATATATCTGTACAAAAATATCTGCACAACAATATGACAGCTTGAATTATTATAGCCCTAAAATGAAAAACATCCAATTGTCAACAGGTAAATGGTTAAATAAATCATGGTATATGGATACAATTGAATAGACTCAGCAACAAAAAGAACAAAATAATGATACATGCAACAACATAAATGAATGTCATGCTGGGTATAAAGAACCCAAATGCAAAAGAGTATATATACTGCATGGTTGGGAACAGGCCCCCCAAAATCTGGCCATAAGCCCCAAAACTGGCCATAAACAAAATCTCTGCAGCACTGTGATATGTTCATGATGGCCATGACACCCACGCTAGAAGGTCGTGGGTTTACCGGAATGAGGTCAAGGAACACCTGGCCCACCCAGGGCTGAAAACCACTTAAAGGTGTTCTTAAACCACAAACAATAGCATGAGCGGTCTGTGCCTTCAGGACATGCTCTTGCTGCAGATAACTAGTCCAACCCATCCCTTTATTTCAGCCCATCTCTTTGTTTCCCATAAGGGATACTTTTAGTTAATCTAATATCTATAGAAACAATGCTAATGACTGGCTTGCTGTTAATAAATATGCGGATAAATCTCTGTTCGGGGCTCTCAGCTCTGAAGGCTGTGAGACCCCTGATTTCCCATATCACACCTCTATGTTTCTGTGTGTGTGTCTTTAATTCCTCTAGCATTGCTGGGTTAGGGTCTCCCCGACCGAGCTGGTCCTGGCACTGCAGAGTTCCATTTATATTAAATTCTAGAACGGGTAGAATTAATTTGTAGTGACAATAGATTAGTGGTTGCCTGGGGACAGGATTTGACTTAGCAAGGGTTGGCAGTAAATGTTTTGGAATGATGGAAATGTTCTAGATCTTTTTTTTTGTGCTGGTAATCATCTAATTGTCCACATTTGTAGAAATTATCAATATACTTAAAATGGGTGAATTTTATTATATTAAAATTACAGTTCACTAAATTTGGTTTTAAAAATAAGGCTAAATATTCTTTTTTTTGGACAGAAAGAACTTTTTAGAGCTTTATTTTGATTTTATGATTTGCATGAAATTGAAGTAGGAGGCAGTACTTGACTCTGGAAGTGGTGCTTGGACACCAGATCAAATTGAAGACTAGGCAAAATAGGGGTGAGGTGGATGCAGAGTTCCATAAGACACCCCCATTAGTGTGCCATGTCAGTTTACCATTGCCATGGCAACACCCAGGAGATACTGCCCCTTTCCATGGCAATGACCCGATGACCCAAAAGTCACTACCCCTTCCATAGAAATTTCTTCATTAATGACCCCTTAATGTACATGTAATTAAAAGTAGGTATAAATATGATTGCAAAACTGCCCTGAGCTGCTACCCTCTGCCTATGGGGTGCCCTTTGGGAGCAGTCACAGAGCTATAACACCACTGGAGCTGTAACACCGATGCTTCATTAAAGCTATTTTCTTCTATCCCTGGCATGCTCTTGAATTCATTCCTGGGCAAAGCCAAGACTCAGCTTGCTTGCCTTATATGAAAATTGTTAAACCATTATTAGAATTGTTTTTCTGCTGGTAGCATATGATAACACTAGTATATAACTGATATCATTCAACTGCTTACAAAATTTTACAGTTAATGAAGACAGCCCACTAACAGCTATCATTTCACATTTCATAAGTTTGCAAAAGTAAGTGAAATTAATTTAGAAGAATAGTCTTTTGATCATAATGAAAAGTTACGCTTCATAGAATTGTACAGATGTACATGTTAAACTATTGTCTTTGATCACATTTTCCTGAAAACAGCTATTAACTTTTGAAATGGATCTGATGCTTCTTCAGCAGATTCTGATACTTTTTGTTTTTCAAGGAGTCAATGAAATCGCTATGGGTCCATATGTAGATGGTGAACTTGCAAACACATTGCAAATTACACGTACATCACCAATTTTCTTGAGAAACAGAATTTGAGTTCTTATTTTTTAAAACAAACATGCATTTATGACTTTTTAGCTTCTCATAAATGAAAATGAAACAGTTTATTGAAAAACAAGCTAAAATGCGTTACCAAACAATAAAGCATATAGGTATTCAATAAACTTCAAAACCCCCGTGGTTACAATGTTCAGACTACTCTTTATATAGCAGAACATCTCAGCCTGTATCCCTCACGTATTTCACATACATCTGGCATAGAAATGCCCCAATTGTTCACAGACCCTGCTACATGGTAGTGTGGCAACTTCTTGCGTTTCTAAGGGGAAACCTAGGAATGGCTCTACAGGCGTGTGACAAGTACGTTTTCTCAGGGCCCCACTTTCAGCAGGGCCTCACTTTTGGTGGAAAACTGTGCTGTCATCCTCTTGGAATTCTTCATAATTTTATTTTTGAAGTCGTGTTTTGTAAGTGAAGTCTGAGGGGATAGTAAAGCATGCATGCGAGCAGAGGAGTAATTAACAACAAAATTGGATGAAAGAAAATAAAAGCAACATATTTTTAAATGTGGCAGAAAATTCTGATGTAGTTTTCCTGCTAATCACGACTGCTAGCAGCTTTTACTTTCCTAGGCTGAAGCATAGTTCAAAGGGTACATTTTGATTCTGGCTTTGCTGTTTTCTCCAGATTTTAAATGTCTTCTTGTTTTGGTGGGATAGCTGTTTTGTGGATTGTAAAACTGTGTCATATTTCATATGTTCTGTGAAAGGATAGCTATGTTGGAAACAAACTGGGCACATTTTCAGAGAACATTTGTCTGTTGATTGACATTTACTTTTTCATAAAAATTGATGGTTTTGAATTATAAAAGCAGCCCTAAGTTATTAAAAAAAAAAATACTAAAGTGCATGAAACAAAAAAATGGAAAACCCAGACTCTTACCCCTCACTATCCCATAATTTGGCTTCCTAGAGGGAGCTAAAATTAATGGTTTAGTATCTCTTCTTTTGGAATATATCTCTGTGTGTGTATGTGTGATATCCTGTAATTTGCTTTTTTATTCTCAACAGCATATTGCAGCTATCCTTCCATGTTAATACGTAAGTATCTTCTGTATTTTATGGATAGACTATAAATTTTTAAACCAATCCCAAATTGGTTGTTTCTAAATTTTTAAAACATAAATAACCTGTAATGAACAGATTTTTTTTTTTTTTAATATTCATCATTTATAATACACTTTAAGGGCATAAAATAACATTATAATACACTTTAAGGGCATAAAATGACATAGAGGACATGAAATAGCTGCATGTCATTGTAAATTGTTAGCTATATTATGAAATCAAGCACTCTATTTCTGCATAATACCAAGATAGCATCCCTCCCTACTTACTGGTTGAGAATCCTGCTCTAGGCTAATTCACCAGATCTGAAAACAAAGATTCTACTGCAATGTTCTGCTAAGGATACAATCATGAATTTACTTTGATGGTTGCAAATGCAAGTAATTAAAAGATAGGCCCCTGCTCCTCCCTCTTTCTTGAGTTAGTGCTTCAGGGCAAAGGATCAGAAACTCCCCTGCAGAGTTGCCCTAACAATATTTAATGAGCACTAGGAAAAGCTTAGTTTTCTATGCCTAAGGCTTCACCACTTTTACTGAGTAGTAAGATCAGAAGGATTGCAGCCTAAAAGGTGCTCTTCCTTATGACTCCTGTACACCTTCAGATTCCACACACGTTGAGGCTCTCATTAAGGTTGCGGTTGTGATGCCTGACTGGAAGGAGGGGATTGACAGTTATTTTGATCAACAGGGCTGACAGTTTGGATTTTGGCTTTTTCAATGGTGTTGCTTTAACATTCAGCACGAAGCCTTCCAGCTGCCACCTGTCCTCACTCATTTGTAGACTGGCGGTCTCTCCAGTAGGCCCTGGCCTTGCACCTCGTTTGACCACTGCCTGGCCTTCCCCATTCCCATTCTGGGGTGAGTCATTATCTCTGGCCCTACTTTCTATCAAGGAGTCCAAGAAGATTTTTCTTCTGTTTGGACACTTGATGTGCTTTTTTCTGACATCGGTTGAAATCTCAATGACTTCACAAGCTTCCCTCCCTCCCCTACACATCAACCTGGGTGCCAATTGATTCCAAATCCTTGGAGAAATTCTGTCTTCTTTCTGTCCCTTCTTTTAGATTTTTCCCTTACCTTCTCTCTAATGTTTGTGTTTACTTTTTGAATTTTAATCAATATCAAATAAAAACAAATCTAGACTTAAGTAAGGAGATACTTTATTGCAAGAGGGGGAAAGAGACCTTTGCAGCAGAGGAACGGACACTATTGCAACAGGGAGGGTGCTTGGGCCACGAGATGGGCAAGCATCTGAAAGGTTGGTCAGATAAGCCTTGTCCTTTAGAGGGAGGAATAAACAAGAAATAACAAGAACCAGATGTGAGGAAATAGGATGAGTGAGTGGCTGTGAAAAGTCACAAGACAAGAGAATGTTTTACACCAAGATCAATATACTTTCTAATATTTCACTTAAATTTGTCTGGGTTTGGCTCTATTTTCAGTCATTTTGCAGGGTCCTTGATAGGTCCTTCAGTTCTAAATATTGTTTCTGTAATAACTTTCTCTCATTTCTTTTCCCCAATCTTTTCTCACTGAAATTCTTTTCATTGGATGTTATTCTTTCTGGATTAATCCCCTCTATCACTCAACAGAAAAGATTATATCTTATGTCTCATTTCCTTATTGTTTGATTTCAGGGAGATTTCTTTCTTAAATAAAACTTTATTGTTACCTTATTGATGAATTTATAATTTGGGTGATTGTATATTTTTTTATTTCTGAGAAATGATATACCTTTTTCATGTTATTTATATTTATAATTGTCTTCTCTTATCTGTCTGGAGATACTAATTAGTACTTTTTAGAATTATATATTGATTTTGTTCTTGCCTGTTCTCTGAATTAGCTCCGTTTTTCCTCTGGAGCAATTTTTTCCCTACTATCTTATCTCTCTGTCTCTCTTTCATATTGTAAGTTTTCCTTAAAAGTTGGTAACTTTTTCCTCTGGAGTAAATTTTTTCGTATTGGCTTATTTCTCTCTTTCTCCGTCTTTTGTATTGTAAGTTTGTCGTAAAAGTTTGGTAACTTTCGATGGTCTGTTTCGATGGAATGTAAGCGAAATAAAAGGTAATTGTGAGCTGCAGGAAAAAAAAAAAACAAAAACCACACAGGAAAAGAAACATTATTAAATGATACAATAAAAGACGGGTATTAGTCCATTGTAGGTGAATTAGATTTTTCCATTGGTGGCGTTATTTCAGAAAGCTGAATGGGGATCTGATAATCATGCTGTGGGATTTTGCATGTGCCAAGATGTCTCTGAGGCATTTCATTTTTTTCAGGAAGGAGCATTTTGATACCTTGCTCAGGTCAAGACGCTTAGCTAGTGAGTTTTGACCCTCAGATGTCAACTTTTACATATACTAAATTTCAGTTTATCTCCCAGTTTTCAGTCTCAGTTCTCACCTCTGCCTTCCTAAGTACTTGACATTTCTGAGTGGTGAGAGCCTCTTGGGATTCTGCAGAGAAAGTGGTTTCCCCTCACCTGTGTGCCCTCTGTGAATGCTTCAGGTTACACTTTTTCTGTCCTCCTTCCTCAGTTACATACCTGTGTGCAGTCCTCTTGTTCTAGATATTTTCTTGGAATGTATTCTCTATCCTTTCCTCCCATAGCCCTATTCTGTGGATGGGTATTTATACCATTTTTGTTCCTATGGCTTCATTTACTGGGGTCTTGGTAAAGGAAGGAGATAATAATAGTCAATCTGTTACTTCTAAACGTGAAATTTTGGGGTTTTCAAAGTTTTGTCCTTGCATCACTAATTTACCCAGTCTAGTTGAAGACTTGATCGTCACAAAAAATTTGATCTCTAAATATATCCATTCAGGAATTCACGGCAAAAACTTGCAAATGAAAGTTGTGAAGGAGTTAAAAATATACCACCCCGAAATATGCTAACTCTGGCAGCCTGACTATTTTGAATTAAAAGCACTTAAAAAAAAAAAAAAAAAAAACCCAGCAGTTGCAAGGTCATTCTGACCTTTATTCTGTTTCTTAAAAGCAGCAAATGAAGTTCCCATGTGAAAGATGCCTTCTTTAAAGCAAAGGAGAATAGCATTTTATAATCAAGGATGGAAAGTTGAAGCTGAGAGAAATCTGCCCAGACAAATCTTATGAGACTAACCCTTATCTTCCTGGTCACTTCGTTACCCAGTTAACTATTCCAGCATAAGGCCTCTGCCTTATCACGTGTCACAATTTAATATTCTTTTTCCATTTCAGTGTGTATGTGATTGACTTTAGCTGCTCCTGTGGATCTTCGTTTCCTCATGAGTGCACCAGTCAAGTAAAACTTAGACAAATAAATGTATATGCTTTTCTCCTGTTTATCTATCTTATGTCAGTTTTATTCTTGGGCCCAGCAGGAACCCTAAGAGGTTGAAGGTAGAGTTTTACATCCCCTACAGGGGTTATCATGGATTTTACTTAGAATATATAAAAATTTATAATTTTTATTTAACATTGACATCATTTGACATTCCCTGTGGACGTTCCCTAAACTCACAACAACATTCTGGAATCTGACATTTTCCTTTTTACATCCTCATTACAATGTTTGTGTCTTGTAAGAGGCAATGTACTAGGAATGAGATGTCTTCGGCTAAAGAAAGTGTTTTTACTGCACTCTTGTTAAGTTAGGTGATTTGGACATATTGTTAAACATCTATTAGCTTAAATTTACTGGAGAGATTAGATTTTTAAAAATCATTTTTAAATTCTCTTCATCACTGGAATTTCACATTTCTCTAACTCTAAATAAGATGGAATATTTAGCCCGCATTCTAGAGGCCAGTCAAATGTCAAGAATTGTGACAATGTCTGGCACAAAATGGGTGTTCAATAAATTTGGCTTAACAATAACAACTAGAATTGGAATCTAAATTCATTCCTTCAACCAATCAATGAACGAGTGCTTACAGAGTGCTTTTTTTGGGCCAGGCATAATTCTAAGTTGGGAAAGAAGTGATGAATAGAGAAAGCATGAGGGTTTGCCTTCATGCAGCATACATTCTAGTTGAAAAAGACAGGTAATAAAATAGTACAAAAATATGTATTCAAAATAAGTACGGTAAGGGCTATACAAGAACTAAACAAAGTAAACAACGCTTAGAAGATGGTTTTGCAATTTAAGATCAGATGCTCAAAAAGGCATCTCCGGGGATGTGCTATCTAAGCAAAGACCTAAAGGACAAGAAGGAGCCTGCTAAGAGCAGAGCTAAGAGAGAGTGCTCCGGGTAGAGGAAAGGTGCAAAGGTGCACCTCGTGCAAAGGTGTTGAGGCACAAAAATTGGGATTGCTGAGAAGCTGCCATTTGCCATCTAGAGATGAGGGAGAGGTTGAAAAGGTAGGCAGGAGACAGAGTATGAAAATTTTCTAAACCAAAGTGAGGAATTTGAATTTTATTCTCTTTAATGTGGCTTGTTAGGAGACTTTTAAGGTACATAGTTACATGAACTTATTTGTATTAAAAAGTTATAACCCTCTTAGCTATATCAAGAATGAGCCCAACCACTCTATTTACATTATGAGCTACTCTCATCTGATATTTTTCATCTCTCATTTGCTTAACTTTTCTCCTTAGTATTTGTCACCATCTCAAATGCTGTATATATTTACTTATTATTTATTGTCTGCTGTTCCAACTAGAGTGGAAGTTCTATAATGATTAGGATTTTTGTTGTTTTCACATTCCCAGCAGATGGAAAAGTCTCTAGCACATAGTGTGCTCATAGTAAATATTTATTATTGAATTAATCAATGGATTTTTAGGGGAGGATCAGGCTGAACTAGAGCAAGAAGATCAGATACAAAGCTATAGTAAGAATATATATGAGATATATAGTGTTTTAGACAAGAATAGTAGGAATGAAAATAAAGACAAGTGGACAAATTCAAACTTTATTTTGGGGGTATAATTGAGAACATTTATTGATTGGTTGAATGAAAAAAAAGTGGGAAATATGAGGAATCAAGAATGGCTCGTAGGTTTTTATCTAGCAACTGAATAAGATTATGGAATAATTTTCTGAAATGGGACAGTTAGGAGAGAAATATATTTTGGGGAAGATGTTAGTAAGAATCAAGACTCTCATTTGATAGCCAAGTGGGAATGTCAAGTACACAACTGGTTATATAATCTAGCACTCATATGAGAAGCCGTTGGGAGATAGAAATTTGGTAGTCATTAGCATAAAGACGGGCTAGATAAAGCTACTGATGTTAATGAGATTGCTGAGAAAAGCACAAGGCTCAGGACCAAGAAAGGCGTGATTCTAACATTTAATTGTGAGACCCTCAAAGGAAATGGAGAAGGGCACTTGGGTATCATGAGCCTAGGGAGAGCTCTAGGGAAGAAAAGCAAAAATGGAAGTCAAGAAAGTCATGAATGGCCCTGTTGAATGAAGCTGAGCAGAGATAAGATGACTCAGAAGTGTACATTGGTTCTTGATAAGAGCAAGTGAATTGTACTGCTTGGAATGAAACAAATTAGAAATGGCCGAAAGTTGTATTAACCTGTTTTCACAGTGCTGATAAAGACATACCTGAGACTAGGCAATTTACAAAAGAAAGAGGTTTAATGGACTTACAGTTCCACGTGGCTGGGGAGGCTTTGTAATCATGGTGGAAGGCAAGGAGGAGCAAGTCACATCTTACATGGATGGCAGCAGGCAAAGAGAGTGCTTATGCAAGGAAACTCCCATTTTTAAAACTATCAGATCTTGAGACTCATTCATTATCATGAGAACAGTGCAAAAAAGACCCACCCCATAATTCAACCACCTTGTACTGGGTTCCTCCCATGACAAGTGGGAATTGTAGGAATTACAATTCAAGATGAGATTTGGATGGGGACACAGCCAAACCACATCAAAAGTGAATCAGAAGTAAGGAAGAAAACAACTTTCATTGTGAATAGGAGGAAAAAAGACAGCAATAGAAAAAGGGGGTGTATTATTTAGGAAATAGGGGGCCAACTATGGGAATAAACTCTTCAACTGACAGTGGATAATTGGGAGGTGCTCTGTGGGCATGATATAATATCATATTAAAAATATATATTTTTAAATATTTCATATATAATATTTTATATCATATAATATTGTATATTTCATATCATATTTTTATGCTATATATTAAATTATATATTTACATATTTTTATATATTATACATCATATTTTATATTATATATCATATGTTTATGATAAATATATGTTTAAACATATGATATATATCATGTTTAAAAATACTATCATATTTTATGATTTATATATAAATCACACGATTTATATATATATAAAATACTATCATATTTTGTGATTTAAAATACTATCATATTTTATGATTTAAAATATCATCTGAAGAGATATTTTTATATGCCTCAGTAATCAAGGCTATTTAATTTTATAATTTATCAAGATATCTTCAACTCTAATGACTGCAATATCAGATGGGTGGCATCTTAATTATTGGAATCTCTGACCCTGTGGTTACTGTCATGAGGGAGCTTTGTCTAGAATCTTGGCTCTTCTTGGTACTTGACACATGACTCTGAGCTTATATTTGTTCATCTACTGATTGGGAATAATACTAATGCCCACCACACAGGGATTTTTGTGACATTAAATGAAATAATGTCTCTATGAATTGACTTGAATTATTTATGTCTGTACAAAAGATAAAATGAGTATTTACTGAAATATGTATGACTGTACCCAATTGGTCATAGTGCAGCTTTTATTTTCTGCTCTAAAACAGTGCTAGATAAAACATGCCTTGAGGGAAGAAAACTACATTTTACCCCCGTTTGTATCCTCAGTACTCAGTAGTGTGCTTAGCTCAGAACTGGTGCTCATATATGTCTGCTGAATTAAAAAAATGAAACACCAGGCAATTACCTGCAAATTGTAGAGCAAGAGAGAATTAGGTATAACCACATTAGTTCTGGTTTTGTAGTTCTGCCCTTGACATACTGTAATGGTGAATGGTTCCTTACAAAGGATCCATTTGGCACTTAAATGAAAAAAGCTGCTTAGGAACACACATGTGTAGCTATCTTTCATATCTGCCTGAAGTCACACAATGGTGTTTTCACTTCCAATTTCCTTAACTGTTTCATTATTATTCATCCATAACTAGACAGATAATTTGTTGTCATTTTTACCTCTAATCATATTTTGAGACCAACATTTCATTTCAGTATTGAAAGTTCATCAATAAAGGTTCTTGGATTTGATTCTGAACATTTTAGTCCTTTACCACATATTCTAAATGAGTCCACTGTAGTTGTTGAAGATTCCTTGAAGACCAGGCATTAAACCTATCAGGAAGTCCTAAGAAACAAGACCCAAAAAAGTGCTTTCTGCTGCCTCGACTTGTTAGAATTAGGGCAGAAAAAATGACTTAAGATTTTGGTCTAGGTGTCTGTCTGTGTGTGTTCATCCATCTTATTTTGTCATTAACTTTCCTTCCTCATACCTGCTGGGCCCCCCTTATGATCTCTCCTGTCTAAAGTCTTGTGTAGTTTAAGATATGAAATGCAAGTTTCAGCAATACGTTTTTCTCAGTCTGTAGAAACAGGTCTGTAGTTTAATTGTGTCCTGCACAGGGAGATACATGGGCCTTTGTTAATAAATTAGATTTGGATTAGATTAGTTTAGATCTAACAGAAGCAATCTTTTCATTTGAGTGGAAACAATTGATATTAATGAGATAAAATATTTAAGTTCAGCATTTATCTCTTGCCCATTGCAGGGTTTTTGCATCAAATAAAATCAAATATTAAAAAATGCTATGTTCTCTGAGAACCAGAAAAAGGACACTGACTGCCATTTAGAGAATGTTGATATATCTATAAAAATTATTGCAGAGTTTAGTGGGGCCAGATTATGTATTTAAAATTGAATATATAAATCCTGAATCTATATCAAATCTTGGCATCATATCACTATGGTTCATTAGGTGAAATTGGTTTTCAGAAATATATACATGGGGTAGGGTGTGGGTTATCTCTTCATGTATTAGATTTATGATGTTGTATAGTTTGGCAATATATAATAATGCCTTAAAACATTCACATCATTTAAGTTCACTTCTGAGGATAAATCTAAAGTGAAAAATAATAAATTCCCTACCATGCTTCTAAAAACCAACACAACCAACCAATTCCCCAAATTCCAGAAACATTTAATATAGTAATAGCTTAAAATGTTGAAAAATAAAAACAATGTCAATAGTCAAAATAGGGGAAGAGTTAGGTGAAATATGAAGCCATTAAGAGGATGTATAGTGAAGTATTTGCAGTTCTAGGGGAAAAGCTTATGTTGCAGTATTCGATATGAAAAGCTGTACATAATTTTAAAATGCAAAACAGCACCACTAGCTAAAACATAATGCAGAGAAAATAGATCAGAAGAAAATTCACCATTTATGAGTGATTGTGTCTGGTGATTTTAATTTTTTTCTTTATAACTTTGTGTGCTTAGCTTTTTTAATATATAATGGACAAGTGTTACTATTATCATCAGAAAAAAGTGAAATAAACTTGTGTGTAAGCAGCTCAGTTTAGCGATGATGATTTATCCTCTAACATCCACTGGTCACTGGTGATAGCCTCCTGACATGGTGTCTTCCTGTCTGAAAGTATTTCCTATATTCTTTAAAACCTTTGATCCCATTCATTCTGAAAGCAGCACAACCTTGCAAGTCCTGAGTTTGCAGCTTTCTTAGGGGATTTTCAGATGTGGTTTTTAAAAATTAGATGTATTTCATAAAATGGTATTTTCCCTTTATATCTTGAAATTTATTTATGCTAAAACTTTAACCGCAAGCCTTGTATTGGTTTGGTGGTTATTAAGTTGTTGATAAATGTCTGACAATATTAAGTTGAAAGTTTTTTTTAGTTTTATTCTGAAAATGACCTAACCTTCCTTGGAAAAATAAACTTCATCTTTAACTGAGACTGACACTGGGTACTATGTGACAAAATTGTTAGTATGGTCCACCTACCTCCCAAAAGGATTTGGTACAGAATTCCTGAATATATTACTGAGTTGTCTCATGGAAAATCCTAATTTATATACTCACCTAATAGCTCTTTATTACATAATAATCACTATTGCATTTTTCAAACTTTGAGACATTTTTTCATTCATGTCAAACTTTGAGACTTTTTTTTTCATTCAGCAAACATGCAATGAGCACCTGTTATGTAAGAGATGTGATAACAAGCAATAGATCCAATATTACAATGTATTTAGGTATGTCAAGATTCTAATCCATTTGGTAAAATCACAATAAAAATGAAATATGCATTTTGATTATATAGGTGCAAATATACTTAGCTATACCAGGGTAGGGATTTTTGTCTGCTTCGTTTTTACTAGCTCCTAGTAAACAGTAAATGTTAAATAAGTATTTGTTAAATAGATGAATAAGTGAAGTGTACTGATTATGAACCTTTAAGAGGTATGTGGATAACAAGAAGGAGACATTTGTCAAAAGTCCTGAAAATGGGAGTTAGGCAAAATGCATATGAAGAGCAGTCCACTGACTCATGGCTAATTCCCAAGGAGAGTGGAGGGCAAGCCCACATCTGTCTGTGCTGCCATAGTTTATTCTGTCATTGCTTTCTTTCAGTGAACTGCTCCCACACATCTCCCAGTCCATGTTGCACAGGTGCCTCTCTGCTAGTGCGGAGAATTTGTTCCACAACCTTATACACAAACCTCGCACAATGGGATGCTGCCTATTGCTCTTGGTCCCTCCAGAAATTGAGTGTAAAAACCAGTCTTTCCATCGTTGCTTTGCTTCCATTCTCTTCGGGAGTTAGGCACAAGCAAATCTTCTTAAAATTAGCTCTTAAATTCATAAATAGACAATAGAAGACAAAGACGCCCTTTGATTAATGATAAACAGTGGCATCCAGCAATCTTATTCTTTAGTATTCACCCAAGAGAAATAGAATCATATGTCCACAAAAAATTTGTAGACTATTTCCAGCAACTTTATTCATAATAGCCCAAAATGGAATCAATCTAAATGTTCTGTAAGAGAAGAATGAATAAACAAATTGAGGCACATACATACATACATTAGAATATTATACAGCAATAAAAAGAAATGAACTACCGATACATGCAACAGCGACATGTTTCTCAAAAACACTGTGTTAAACAAGAAAGGTCAGATACATAAGCATGAGGTGTTTGACATAATGTTATTCCACTTACATGAAGTTCAAGAAGAGGTAAAAGTAATCTAGGGTGATAGAAAGCAGAAAGTTATTGCTTGGGTGGAGGGGAAGGAAGGAAAGGACTGGAAAGAGGCACATGAGAATTTTCAAAGGGATGAAAATGTTCTTTGGTTTGGGGTGACATAGCCATATACGATTGTTAAAACCTATCAAAATGAACACTTTAGTTCTGTGTATTTTATTTTATTTTCTATATATATACACATATATAAAAAATACCTTAATTTTTAAAAATGAGAAAAAACAAAATACTTTGAGAACTAAAATATAAGATAAATCCATTTAAAGTAATACATATTTACTAAGCATGAATATCTTGGCTGCTGTTTGAGGGACTGGAAGTACAAACATGAACAAGACATAGTACCTCCCCTGATGAATTCACAACCTAGAGAGGAAAACAGATGTGGAAAAACAGAATTGACCAGTATTTTATTCACACAAAACTTTTCAGAATATAATATGTTTCCAGAATATACCCAGGTATAAAATGGATTATGTTTTAGAATTGTATAATAGTCATCTTAGGTAAATAATTTTACTATTGTATGAAAAATCTTCAGTCTGCCAAATCTGATAGCTGTGCTGTGGTAGAAAGCCTTCAGCACGGCTCCTGATTGTGTTCCTATCCTTGTGGAGACCCCTTCCACAATGTACCAGGTTTGATATGGGTGATTGATAACATATGGCAGAAGTGAGGGTAAGTCATTTCCAAGATTAGGGTATAATAAAAAATAATGGTCTCTGTATTATGGTTTCTCCTCTCTAAAGTCTTGTGTAGTTTAAGAATATGAAATGGAAGTTTCAGAAAATACATTTTTCTCAGTCTGTAGGAACAGGTCTACAGTTTAAATGTGTTCTATACAGGGAGATACACAGGCCTTTGTTAATAAATTAGATTTGGATTAGATGTTTAGGTTTAACAGAAACTATCTTTTCATTTGAGTGGACACAATTGAAATTAATGAGATAAAATATTTAAGTTCAGCATTCATCTTCTGTATTGGCTGCTCTCATGCATCCTCTGTCTCTCATATCTCATTTTGGGAGAAATCAGTTGACATGTTGTGAATACTCAGGCAGCCTTAGGTTGACCCAAGGGAAAAGAAATACAGACCTCTGGCCAGTCATCAGTGAAGAAGTGGTATCTGCTAACAACCACATGAGTCAAAGCACACCCTGATCAGACATTCAGAGGAGACTGAATCCCTGGCTGACTTCTTGACGACGACAACCTCTGGGAAGACCTTGAGCCAGACCAAGTTTAGCTGCTGTTAAATTACTAACCCACAGACATTAAAAAATAATAAATATCTATTGCTTTAAGCTGCTAAACTTTGAGATAGTTTGTTGTACAACAGTAAATAACCAATAAATATGATCTTTCCTAAATGTACAAAATATGAGTTATTGGGTTAGTGAATCATTCCTGATTGTAATTTGAACATCTCAAGTTTCTTGTTTTATTAAAATACTAATCAATGACTAAGAACCAATGATTTATAAAAATATGGTACACCTAATTCTTATAATAACTTACACTCAGTAAATAGATTACTTACACAAAAAATGTTACCCTCTGAATGAAAACTTATGGTGTATATCTATTAGATCAGTGCAAAAGTAATTGCGGTTTTTGTTCTTTAAAACTAATGGGGAAAGCCGAAATCATTTTTGCACCAACCTAATATCTAGCTACCAAACTAAAACATACAAAACTATAACTTAATAAAATTTAACTGCCTCTCCATATGAAAGGTCAATTTTGTGTTATTGAAATGACTAATGAAAAAGCAAATGAAAATTAGAATGAATTTAAATTAATAATCACAAACTTCATTTTAACCTTCAAAATATACAATATCATTCCAATTCATTATAGTTGAGACTGTGACATCATTTACAAAGAAACAAACTGCAGAGGTAATTGGACTGATTTTTAAATTAAGGCAACAAAATATGAAGTTTTAGAATAGCTGAGATTATTGCTCTGCCACTTGAAGATGACCAGTCTTCACCCCATTGAATGTTTAGATTTAAAATTATACCACTTATGAGAGGTATTAATTTAGTCTAAACTCTTTTCTGCATTGTTGGTGGCTGTCACAGTAAATGATGTACCTGAAAGCATAAAGTGATCTTTCCTCCTCCAGCTCAACAGAAAGTGAAGAGGATGTAGATTCTTGCCTGAGAGTATTTACCAGGGCTTCCCCCTAGAGCTTGGTAGCTAAAGCTATAAACACTTGACTGGGTGATGGGATCAATTCTTATTTCTGGGAGTCTGAAAGGGGATTATGGAAAGCCACTAAGATGATAAGTTTCATGTTTCCTGATTTGGTCCCAGACCAGTGATTCTCAAATTTGGTGTGTATTGAATCATATGGTAACCTGTGAAAACATAGATTGCTGGGGGCCTATCCCTAGGTGTTTGTGTGTAGTAACTGCAAGATGTGGCACAGGAATTAGTTACCCAGTGATGATGCTGTTTCTGCTCTCCAGGGACCACACTTTGAGAACAACTGGTCTAGAACGTATGATTTCTGTTTGTCTTTGGGAGAGCTGTGCCTGTGTCTGTGGTCATTCTTCATCGAGGAAGTGGAACCTGCCAACAACCACATGAGTTAGTGTAAAAACACACCCTCCCTAATCAGACATCCCTAGGAGACCGAATCCCTGGCTGACTTCTTGATTAGAAGGTCTTCTTGGAAGACCTTGAGCCAGACCAAATCAAGCTACTCTTAAGATACTCCTAAATTCCTAACTCATTGAAATTATGAAATAGTAAATATCTATTTATTTAGGGGTGAAGAGGAGGAAGCTAAACTACATTTCTTAGACACCTTGGTAGTTAGATGAGTTCTGGTCAATAGAATCTGCATATGGTCTTAAATGCCACTTGCAGGTCCCCCTGCCCTAAAACGTCTCAGGTGATCTTCCATATTGTCATCCAGTCACTCTTCAGGCAGCTGAATGAAAAGGATTAAGTGGAGGGAAGGCTTTGAGAAAAGCCTTTGCATGCTTGTTTCTTCTAATTATTCTTCTCTTAAGAAAACTATGTGATATAACCTGTACATAATAAACTATATGTTATGTGACTACCAAAGTCATGAATTTGGCTTGGGCAATAGCATGACTTATCATGTAGAAGTGGGTATATACAACTAGGCACAAGTATGTCCTGAAAAACACATCTAAGTGGCATGAACCAGTGGCTCAGATGCTCCAGACCCTACTCTTGCTACACATCTGCCTATCTCTTTACCCATGCCTATAGCCTTATGGGAGATTCCCTATGACTAACTGACAGAGGAAGAAAGACTATTTAGCCTTATTTATAGATACTACTGCATCATATGGTAATGCAAGCAAAAGGTCAGCTACTCTAGCACTAATGTGCCCTGAATACTATGGACAGAGTTTTGAATACTTTGTTTACTTGCCTGAAAAGAGAGGTAGCAAAGGTATGTATCTAAGGTAATCACAGGGAAGCAAGCTAACAGTTTGTTTAGAAGGAACTTAGAAGTCACAAGATTGATGGGTTGCTGAGAAGCAATCTAGGGAAGATTTCTGTGGATAGAACTCTTGGAACGGGGACATAGAAAATATTTAAATCACATGTGAATGTTCACCAAAGGGAAGCCCTTTGAGTGAGGTTTTTGATAATAAGGTAGACAAGATGACCTATTCCATGAACGTCAGTCATTCATTCCTGTGCTTGCTTTAATGGACTAATGAACACAGCAGCTACAGCTTCAGGGGTGGAGGTGGATGACAGACTAAACTGTCTGTCATCACCGCTGAGTAACTAATCTACCAATAATAGTGTCCACTTTTGAGCCCCTGATAATACACCATTGTCTGGGGACCAGCCAACCACCTGGTGGTGCATTGATCACATTGGATCTCTTCCATCATGGAGGGGGCCGCAATTTGTCTTCATAGGAAAAGGCACTCCCTCTGCCTTTCTTGCCTTCAATGCTTCTTCTAATACTATCGTCTACAACTAATTGAATGCCTCAAGGTATCACACAGAATCTTGCTTTTGACCAAGAAAGACCTTGTACAGTAAAATAGCAGAAATAATGGGCTTAAATCCATGTGGGAGTCAGGGGGAGGAGATACTGGTTTTATCTGATATTCCTTCACTGCAAAACACAGATGGCCTGACAGAACAGTGGAATGGCCTATTAGATTCATAGTTACAAGGCTGCCCTGGATTATAACACTTAGGAATTTGAGGAGCTGTCATATACAATGCAATATATGCTGTGAACCAGTGACCAGTATGATGTTATTTCCTCAAAAGAAAGAATACTGGAGTCCAGGATCCAAGGGATTGAAACAGAGTGGATTTATTCACTCTTACCCAAAATAATCCTCTCACAAAATTTATACTTTCTCCTTCTGCATGTTTTGGTTCTGCTGGTTAAAAAACTATTATTTCTTAAAAAGAGAATAATCACACTGGGAGACTAAGAAGGGCTCCATTTAACTGGCAGTTGAGATTGCTGCATGGTTACTTCAGCCTTCTCAGGCCATTGAACCAACAAGCCAATAAGAAAGTTGCTTTCCTGACTGTGATGATTGATCCTGGTTATCAGAGGGAAACAGGGTTTCCACTGCAAAGTAAGAAACAGCATGTAGAACTCAGGAGTTTTTTTTTTTTTTTTTTTGAGACGGAGTCTCGCTCTGTCGCCCAGGCTGGAGTGCAGTGGCACGATCTCAGCTCACTGCAAGCTCCGCCTCCTGGGTTCATGCCATTCTCCTGCCTCAGCCTCCCGAGTAGCTGGGATTACAGGCGCCTGCCACCAGGCCCGGCTAATGTTTTGTACTTTTAGTAGAGACGGGGTTTCACTGTGTTAGCCAGGATGGTCTCGATCTCCTGATCTCATGATCCGCCCGCCTTGGCCTCCCGAAGTGCTGGGATTACAGGTGTGAGCCACCGTGCCCAGCCTGAACTCAGGAGATTTTTAAAGGTATCTCTTGGTACTTCCATGACCAGTAGTAAAAGTTAATGGATGACAATAGCAATTTAAGTCAAGGCCACAAATGGCTTAGACCATGCAGGAATCAAAACATGTGGCAGACATAAGCACATGGAATGAGTTGTGGAAAAAATAAATGATCAGTTACATAAATGAGGATGGTGATAAGTATGCATATTTTTTCTTTGTTTGGTTATATACTAAACAATATGTTAATCATTTTTTCCTACCCTATTTTTTGCTATTTTATATAAGTTATGTGACTGGTGGTTAGCCCTCTGCCTACTAGGGCTGCCATAGCAAAGTATCGCAGACTGGTGGCTCAAACGACAGATTTTATCTCGCAGTTTCTGGAGTCTAAGAGTCCAAAAGCAAGGTGCCACCGGGCTTGGATTTTCCTGAGGCCTCTCTCCTTGGCTTGCAGATGGGTATCTTCTCACTTCATCCTCACATGTGCTTCTCTCTGTGTGCATGCACTCCTGGTGTCTCTTCCTTTTCCTGTAAGGGCATCAGTCCTGTTGGATTAGGGCCCCACTCCTCTAACCTCATTTAATCCTAATTACTTCCTTAAAGGCCGTATCTCCAAATTCAGTCACACTGGGGATAGGGTTTCAACACATCAATTTGGGGAGGACATAATTCAGTCCTTAATATCTTATAATTCAATATTTACAATATTAAAGAACAAAGGGTACTTTGAGAATAGAAATGAACATCGACAGAGTTGGATACAGTGAATTATGGGACTCGAGGGACAAATGTCTTCTCTTTTAGGTGAAAGGAAGAACCTGCTTTTATTTCTAAGGAATACATTCACCAAGTTAGATGAAAGCATAGTATTGTTTTTTACTTTTGTTGTTTCAAAACTTAGATACTGGTAAACAGATATGTATGGATGGTGAGTATCCAAAGGTTATGACTGAATGATACTGAGGATCATCCCAGTCTGTCTAAGCTATCTCTACAACTACTTTTCTAGGCTCTTCCCAGTAGACCTCTGATTAAATTCTGCCAATAAGAGACATTAGTGTAATACTTGGAATGTGGAAGTAAAGGAGAAGCTATTATTCTTTAGTGGTGACTGTGGACAGGTGTGTGGGTATCAGCAGGGGTAGATATGATATTGGTTTTGTCTCATTCTAGGCCACTTTTTGAGAATCGCCTACTTTAACGCTGTGGGCTGCTGAGATCCTTCACGGGAGGCTTTCCTGTGATCCCTGCATGCTGGCTCCTGAAAACTAGCAGTGACCTTTCTTATCTTTACTCCCCAGCCATTCTGATGGTAATCTTCTTATTCATCTCAATGGCTTTCATTTTTAGGACCTACCCTGATTGATATAATTGAGAGCATACATAGTTATGCAGGCAACTCTTACTGGTGAGGAGATTTTAAAGAGTGGCCCATCAGGGCGCTATCTCATATAGATTTATGGTATAAAACTTTGAACGTTATGAGTTGACCCTTTGAAGGCCCTCAGGACATTGTTCCAGAATTAATGAGTCTTAAGGGACAGACCTTCTTGCTGGAGGCACGTAGGTGATTCTTATTGAGAAGAATCCTTGGGGTAGTTAGTAGTATTTTCCTAAAGGCAAGTGGGGGTAAAAGAAGGTGGGTTTTTATAAAATAGAGAAATCTGATGTCTGGTTAGCCAAAAAGAGATGGCATTAAAGCAAACTTGTTTTGCGTTTCTCTCTTGATTATTGAAAATGTTTTATTTGTGACATAATTTAACTTTTCACATTCTTTGTGCTCTTTCCCTTGAATTACCCAAACTTTTCAGTAAAGTCTATTTGATGGTGTTGCAGAGAACTGTGGGACAAAGTGTGAGAGTAAAGCGTCATTTACTCTCTCTTGCTGTCATCATATTCCGTTCGAGGGGAGTGTGCACCTGAATCCAGGTGGGGATCAGTGGGAAACAGTGGCCTGTGGAAGAGTGAGAAACAGCACAGAGAAGGGCATGATGTTAATGGGACCATTTGGTAAGGGAGTGAGACTGACTTTCTGCTTTCCAAAGAGATAACACAGGGAGCTGATCTTCGAGAGCATGGGGTTGGATACTTGGGCATATGAGTAAAATAAAAGAAATGGATTAGCTGCTTTCTAAACCCACTTTCACCTTCAAGAGCTTACAGTTTTATAACCCCTGAGCAGAACCCTCCATACTTCTGATCTATTTCTGTGCCATTGCTTAAGGCATCAGGGTAGCTGCATGTATTTCTTTTGAAACTCAGTCCTTGAACACCATGTCTTGATTTTTCTGACAATCGGCTAGTGGAAATGGGAATCTCAGATGTAAAAATAAAAGGTACATTTTACGGGTCAGGTTTTACAATGAATGAGGATCTTGAGTATAAAAATTTGAAGTAAATTGCATGGTTAATCATGGCTGTCCTATCTTGTTATTTGAATTGTCTTTCTTTAGTAACTGGTCTCTTAAGGAGCTCCTCTTCTAATAGATCCTTATGAGGTTAATTAGATCACTCATTTAACAGTCATGTTTGGCTTACTCAATCTTTGTTTGCTTGTCCTCAGACTCATTTAGTAGTTCAAAGTCAAACTTACTCTCTTGTTATCTAAATTCTGACTTCGTGGTTTCTAAAAGTTTTCCAAGAGTAAAACTTGGAAATCACGTTTTACTTCAACCACGTTTAAACCAAGTAAAACCCCTTTTTGAGACTAATATAATCCACCTGGACAAAAAGGCCATCTGCTTCCCTCTTATATGCCTTGTCTAGCTGATTTGCCTCTGAACAATAGACATACTTTTTTTTTTTGGTGGTTTCTGCATGACCTGCTCCAATCAGACACCTTACCTTTTGAGCTCTTTTTTCTCTAAGAGCTTTTCTAGTTCTCTTAATTCTTAATCTCAGTGTTTGTGTAGCTGAGCTTCCCCCTCACTTGTTTTATGTCTTGTGAAATATTGCAGAGAGTTTCAGTATAGCCCAATCTAGTAATGAAAATAACTGCTTCTAAATTTAAATTGGCATTATGATTATTTGTCATGGACCAAAGGTGAATTACATGATAGAGGCGTTATGATGGAATTGAATAATGTTATAGCTACAAGGGACAAGAAGATCCAATCTAGTGTGATTCTCTCATTTTGAAGATGAGAATTATGAGATCTTCACAATTGTTTAGTGCCCTATTAGTAACTAATGTGAACACAAACTGATTTTGACTCATTGCAAACTCTCTAATATCATACTGCTACTTTGATATTATTTTTATGGTATAAATATAGAGTTGGTAACTTTCAAATCTCAAACTATAATTTCCCTTCCCTGAGCAACTGTTGTTAAGAATGTGTCAAAAGACAAAAACGAAAGTTTTTTTTTTTTTTTATAATTTTAGGTAGGCAAGTTCATTTCTTCCTTTAGTTTGATGCAGATTTTATTTTCTTCCCTGGGAATTTTCCTAGAATGTTCTAAAAGATTATATTATAATGACTTAAGGCAGGGATATTTTCTGAAAATGACCCATTATTCTGTTACTCTCCATTCAGGCAAGTTTCAATTTTGCCAATTTAAATTATATGGGGGAGAGTTATTGGAACTACATATTTGGATTAGTTTTGTTTTTTGATATCTGAAGCGGCAACCTTACTAATGAGTGGAGCTTGTCCGGCAATATATTGGCAACTACATATCAAGGCTGGTTAAACTTAGTGGTGAGGGCTTTCGGTGATGGACTACTCTAGGGCTATGCAGAAAAGCCATATCTGAACATGTAAAGTGGAAAATTGAAACAATTTATGTATCTTGATAATTCAAATAAATGTTCTAACGTTTACCTCAATTACTTTGAATCTGCAAGAAAATGTGTTCCTATGTTTGAATTAGTCTGAAAATGGACTCAGCGTTTTATTCCAATTTACATGTCCAGATATAGCTTTTGGGAAATGATAATAGTGACGGCTTCCATTATGTTCCAGGCACTATTAGGTGATTTTAATATATTATTTCTACCCTCATACCAACTCCACAAGCTAGGCATTGTTATTCATTCCCATTTTACTCATGAGGAAACTAAACTCATAGAGGTTACAGGATTTATGAAGAGCTTGAAATAGTAAATTTCTTTGAAGAAAATTGGCAAAGCGATGAAAGAAAGCAATACATGTTGTTAAGTCTTGGGGAATAAATAAATGCTGCAACATTATTTATTGGTTTGAAAAGACAAGAAGTTAAAGCCTAAAGACTTTGCACCTCCAGCAGTCTTCACTCCTCTTGCTTGGCCATAGTATGATGGTGATTTAGGTTTTTGCCTTCCTTTCTTTGTGACTTTCGATCATTATTTCCATGCCTGCTTTTTCTTTTGTTTTCTTTTTTTTTTTAAGTTTAATTTTATTTTCCAAATCTTTAGGTGATGAAGTCAAAATCAAAAGATTTAAAAAATTGTACTCCCTATAAAATAACATATGTCAAAATACCAAGTTACAGTCTTTTTCTGAGGCAATAATTTGCCTTAGAAAATTCCCAGCTATACTGGAATGCATTCACTTGCTACAATTTTGACAGAGGCAGTCTGTGTGCACAAATCCCTCGAATACTGATGGGACTGTGATTATACCCTGAAAAAAGAAGAGTCTGAATACAAATTTTAGAGGGCTAGAAAGTGTTTAATGTCTCATTGTTTGTATCAAGATTCTAAATCACATTCAAGTCAATGACTCTGATCTTCATATCAATGCACAAATGGAACAGAAGATAAAAGCCAGGAAAGCTGTTTTCTGAGTAAAACACTGATTTTGTTCTCATGTTACCAGCAAGAGACCATTTGGGATATTTAAGCCCCAGGTTGAGTGCTTCGCATTTGTGAGAGCTCCTCAATGTTTGAAATGGGTTTTCCCTTTAGGGAGCCCATCCATTTGGACAAGTGCTACATCAGATCAAAAGACATGGGAAGAGGTATTTTGTGCACAGATTGAATTTTTTTTTGGCAACATAACATAGCCTTTTAGCACAACATTGTCTATTCTCTACTGATTGTTCTTTTCTTTCTTTCTTTTTTTTTTTTTTTTTAAATACTTGGAGTCTATTTTCCAATAGTGTCAGGATTTTTTTTCATGTGGCAAATTGGCTAGCAGCCACCTGGAGATCATTTGAAATGAAAGCTGGTGTTAAGGGATTTGTTTTCTCGGCTCCAGTTGCTATTATTTTCCAGATTATTAAATGTTAATCAAATTGCTCACTGTATTAAAATTATTATTCTAATTTTTGTGTTATTTACTATTCAAGGAAAACAAATAACATAAACCTTTAAAACTTTTAGTTGTTATGATATTCTTTTTAAAATGTCATAGAAATACTAAAAAAATTATATCTGTAGTTTTTAGTCTCTTTAGGTTCAGAGGAAGTCAATATCATCAGAATCTGAAGTGTATCTCACTTTAAAATTGTTCCACGGGAGGTACTCTGAACCCAAATTGCTACTTTAATTATAAAGAAAGGTTAGCCCAGCAATAGAAAGTAGTGACCACGTTTTACTTCCAAAAGGTGATGCTGATCCATTTTAGGTGAACATTGTTTGCAAGAGCTTTGAACACACAAATTCCTGGCCATGCTGTGCAGTGAACTAATCCCAGGTGGTTGGAGACTGCACCAGGAAGAATGTCATTGTGGGGGAACATTAAGAAATGAAGAAAGGGAGGGAAAAAGTGCTGTTCTGCTTTCCTCTATCGTGCATTTAGGAGAATTCCTGGCATGACTGATTCAGTTTTCCCCTGCTGTCTTTGGCAATCGTCGCCCATCATGGTTAATGATCTACTTCCAAAATGGAGAGAGATTTGGCCAAGGTGCAGTTGGAACTACTTCTGCTGCATCCCTGGGGATATTACTGGAAATTTAACAAATTCCTGTTTCCAAACTACTGTCTTCTGATACAACGTCATGGAAAATTGGAGCAATTACTCAGATAATATGTGCAAACAGTAAATGTTCAGGTTCGGTTCACTGAAGAAAAATCTCAATCTCTGGGTAAAGTCTTCCCTGACTTTTAGTACTTCTTGCTAGAACCATTATTTTTTTTTGGAATTCTACTTAATTTATGTTTGAATCTCTCTACATCTTGTATTCCACAGTGCCTGACATGCTTTAGTTGCTAAATAACATTTTATTATTTGTAGTTAATTATTTTCTTTGTCAATATGAAACTGTATAGCATAGCAGTTAAGAGCCCAGGATCTGGCGTCAGACTCCCTGGGTTCAAATACTACCTCCTCCACTCAATGGTTGTGTGGCTTGGGACTCTCTGGAGCCTCATTTCTTTATCTGTGAAATGGGCATCATAATATTACTATCTGTAATATTAGTGATACTCAGTGGATATAAACCTGTGTGCGAGTTGTTAAAAACACTGAAATTCTTCGATACTCTTTGGTAAGTAGTTGCAGCCTCAAGATCCCTGATGCTTCCCGTTCTCCTCACTGCCTCAGAACAGCTTTTCCCACCACAGGATTTCAGCAAGAGACTGTTTTCTCGGGAGAGGGTCTACAGGATGCTGCTTCAGCATTATGTTTAGCACCTGTCCTCACAGGTTAGTGCCCATGTTGCATGTATTAATAAAGGTTTTTAATATTATTCTCTTTATAGGGTTCTTTTGGATTAAACAAGTTGATATCTATTGGATAGTACCAAGTGCCTATTGAGCACTGTCCGTATTCCTCTTATTATAAATAGATAGTAACTTTTTATAATACGAGGTTAATAGCTGTTATCCATTTTGCACACCTCCCTGAAGCACAGTGCAGTAGGTAGGCAATCTATCTATTCATACTTTATTTTCTTTATTTGTGCTAAGAACCCTGAACATGAAATCTACAATATTAAAAAAAAAAATTAAGGGCACAGTACAGTATTAACCAGAGGCACAATGTTGCATAGAAAATCTCTAGAACTTACTCTTCTTGCATAACCAAAACTTTATACTTGAACAGCAACTTCTCACTTCCCCCTCCCACCAGCTTCTGGCAACCATCATTCTACTCTGTTCCTATGAGTGTCACTGTTTTAGAAATCTCATATAAGTGGAGTCATTTAGTATTTACCCTTTGACTGGCTTGTTTTACCTAGCATAATGTCCTCAAGTTTTATCCATGTTATTATATATTGCAAAATTTTCTTCTGTTTTAAAAATGGATACTATCATACATACGTGTATATATGTATCACTAACCATCAGGAAAACTTATATCAATATGAATCATATGATCAAATTCATATATGTATATACATGTATACATATAAAGAGCACATTTTTCTTTGTCCATTTATTTATTGATGGACATTTAGATTGCTTCTACATCTTGGCTATTGTGAATGGTGCTGCAATGAACATAAGTGTGCTAATCTCTTCCAGATCCTGACATCAGTTCCTCTGGATATATACGCAGAAGTGGGATTGCTGGATCAAATGTGACACTGGTCCTGCATAGCAGGAAAATAAATTGGCACCACTTGTACTTCTAGCTGGAGGAACACTCTGGCAGTACTGCCCAAGGTGAACTTGTGCTTGAGCCAGCCAAACTACTCGCAACATCCCCCAAGGGGGAGAAGTCCTCGAGCCACTGAGCAGGCCACATGCCCACAGGCTAATGGAACAAACTACATGCTCACACCCAAAACTTCAGAAACAGCGTTGTGTGGCTTATCACTAGCAGATATGCCTCTAGGCCAGCTAAGAAGCTGTGCACCTGCAATCAGGACCTGAGAAACAGACTCATGGTTACTCCTGGCAGACACACCCCCTCAGACCAGTTGAGTAGTCTTGCATCAATGTTCTGGGTCTGAGAAACAGTCCCATGGACTGTTCCTGATAGGCATGCCCCCAGGATACTTGAGCAGCCTTGCACTTCCCAGACCTAGGAAACATCCTCGGGGGCCACCCTCATCAGATACACACCCAGGTCAACCAAGAAGCCTTCTGGTCACGCCCCAGGCCTGAGAAGCAGCGGGGTGCCCACATCTTGGGCCTGAGAAACAGCCTCATGGGCTGCCTCTGGTAAGCACAGCCCAGGTCATCTAGCAACCATGTGTCCAAATCCTGGCCCTGAGAAACAGCGTGATGGGCTACCCCGGCAACTGTCCACTCATGCCCCTGACCAGAGTAACAGGCTGTGGTTCCAGCCCCTGTGAGCCAGACCCCAAGTTGGCTGACCCACAATATGCATGCATGCACTCCCGACCTGAGAAACATCCTAGGGAGTCTATGCCTGGCAAAGCCACACACCACCATTGCAAACTCTCTCAGCCTAGGCCACTGAGACACTTGCGAATGTCACTAGTATGGATTATAGCTGGAGAAACTATATGGAGACTATACTACTGCATTCCCCTAGAAACAAAGCCAATGCAATCCACTCAACTGACATACGAAGAACCTGTTAATATGTTTTTTCTATGAACCCTGTTAAATTAATGTGTTTTTTCTATGAAGCCTACTCCATAAAATTAGAAGAGGCAACTGTCCTACCAGATGCACAGAAGACAACATAGGGACACATCAAACATGAAAAAGAAAGCCTACAGGATATACGGGACAATATTAAGTGAACAAATACTTGCATTATGGATATTTCAGAAAGACAAGAGAAGGGTAGAGGTGTAGAAAACATATTTAATGAAGTAATAATTGGAAACTTCCCAAGTATTGGGAAAGAGAGAGACATGTATATTCAGGAAGCTCAAGGAAACCCCAAATAGATTCAATCCAAACCGGTCCTCTCCTAGGTATATTATAGCCAAACTGTCAAAAGGAAAATGAAAATACAGCATATCAAATCTATGGGATTCAGTAAAAGCAGTACTAAGAGGGAAGTGTATAGCAATAAAAACCTCTTTCAAAAAAGTAGAAAGATTTCAAATAACCTAACAATGCACTAGATTCAAGGAATTAGAAAAGCAAGAGCAAATCAAACCCAAATTTAGTAGAAGGAAATAAATAATGATCAGAGCATAAACAGATAAAATTGAGCCTAAAAATTACAGAAGATCAATGAAAAGAAAAAGTTGTTTTTTTTTTAAAAGATAAACAAAATTGAAAAACCATTAGCTAGACTAAGAAAAAAAATTCCAAATAAATAAAATCAGAAATGAAAAAGGAGACATAACAACTGAGGCCACAATAATATAAGGAAATATTAGAGATTGTTGTAAACCTCTATACAATCCTTTGGGAGGTTGAGGTGGGAGGATCTGTTGAGGCTGGGAGTATGAGACCAGCCTAAGCAATATAGTGAGACACATCATATTTCAATATAGCTTTTTTAATTTTAATTTTTAATTTTCCTATAAGTTATTGGGGTACAGGTGGTATTTGGTTACATGAGTAAGTTCTTTAGTGGTGATTTGTGAGATTTTGGTGCACCCATCACCCGAGCAGTATACACACAACATTTGTAGTCTTTTATCCCTCACCCTCCTCCCACTCTTTCCCCCAAGTCCCTGAAGTTCATTATATCATTCTTATGCCTTTGTGTCCTCATAGCTTACCTCCCACATATCAGTGAGAACATACGCTGTTTGGTTTTCCATTCCTGAATTACTTCACTTGGAGTAATAGTCTTCAGTCTCATCCAGGTCAGTGCAAATGCTGTTAATTCATTACTTCTTGTTGCTGAGTAGTATTCCATTTCATACACACACACACACACACACACACACACACACACACACACACACACCCCCCATAGTGTCTTTTTCTCCTCATTGATTGATGAGCATTTGGGTTGGTTCCATGATTTTGCAATTATGAATTGTGCTGCTATAAACATGCATCTGCGAGTATCTTTTTCTGAATAATAACTTCCTTTCCTCTAGGTAGATACCCAGTAGTGGGATTGCTGGGTCAAATGGTGGTTCTACATTTAGTTCTTTAAGGAAACTCCACACTGTTTTCCTTAGTGACTGTACTCATTTACATTCCCACCAGCAGTGTAGAAGTGTTCCCTGATCACAGCATCCACGCCAACATCTGCTGTTTTTTAATGTTTTGATTATGGCCATTCTTGCAGGAGTAAGGTGGTATCTCATTGTGGTTTTGATTTGCATGTCCCTGATCATTAGTGATGTTGAGCATTTTTTCATCTGTTTGTTGTCTATTTGTATATGCTCTTTTGAGAATTGTCTATTCATGTCCTTTGCCCACTTTTTGATTTTTTTTTTTTTTTCTGATTTGTTTGAGTTCATTGTACATTCTGGATGTTAATCTTTTGCCAGATGTACAGATTGTGAAGACTTTCTCCCACTCTGGGGTTGTGTGTTTACTCTGCTGACTGTTCCTTTTGCTATGCAAAAGCTCTTTAGTTTAATTAGATCCCAGCTATTTACCTTTGTTTTTATTACATTTGCTTTTGGGTTCTTGGTCATGAAATCCTTGCCTAAGTCAATGTCTAGAAAGGTTTTTCCAATGTTATCTTCTAGAGTTTTTATAGTTTCAAGTCTTAGGTTTCAGTATTTAATCCATCTTGACTTGATTTGTGTATAAGGTGAGAGATGAGGATCCAGTTTCATTCTCCTACATGTGGCTTGCCAATTATCCCTGCACCATTTGTTGAAAAGGGTGTTCTTTCCCCACTTTATGTTTTTGTTTGCTTTGTCGAAGATCAGTTGGCTGTAAGTACTTGGGTTTATTTCTGGGTTCTCTATTGTGTTCCGTTGGTCTGGGTGCCTACTTTTATACCAGTATCAGGCTGTTTTGGTGACTATGGCCTTACAGTATAGTCTGAAATGAGGTAGTGTGATGCCTCCAGATTTGTTCTTTTTGCTTAGTGTTGCTTTGGCCATGTGTGCTCTTTTTTGGTTTCATATAAATTTTAGAATTTTTTTTTTTCGAACTGTGCGAAGAATGATGGTGGTATCTTGATGGGGATTGCATTGAATTAGAAGATTGCTTTTGGGAGTATGGTCATTTTCACAATACTGATACTACCCATCCATGAGCATGGGATATGTTCCCATTTGTTTGTTTCATCTATGATTTCTTTCAGCAGTGTTTTCTAGTTTTCCTTGTGGAGATCTTTCACTCCTTTGTTAGGAATATTTCTAAGTTTTTTACTTTTTTGTTATTCAGCTATTGTAAAAGGGGGCGAGTTATTGATTTGATTCTCAGCTTGGTGGCTGTTGGTGTATAGAAGAGCTACTGATTTGTGTACATTAATCTTGTATCCAGAAACTTTGCTGAATTCTGCTATCAGTTCCAGGAGCTTTCTGGAATAGTCCTTAGAGTTTTCAAGGTAAACGATCATATTGTCAGCAAACAGGGACAGTTTGACTTCCTCTTTACCAATTTGGCTGCTCTTTATTTCTGATTGCCCTGGCTAGGACTTCCAGTACTATGTTGAAGAGGAGTGGCGACAGTGGGCATCCTTGTCTTGTTCCTGTTCTCAGGAGGAATGTTTTCAACTTTCAGTATTATGTTGGCTGTGGGTTCGTCATAGATGGCTTTCATGACATAAAGCATTAAGGTATGTCCTTTTTATGCCGATTTTGCTGAGGATTTTAATCATAAAGGGATGTTAAACTTCATCAAATGTTTTTCCTGCATCTATTGAGATGATCATGTGATTTTTGTTTCTGTTTATATGGTGTATCACATTTATTAACTTGTGTATGTTAAACCATTGCTGAATCCCTGGTATGAAGCCCACTTGATCATGGTGGATTATCTTTTTGATATGTTGTTGGATTCAGTTAGCTGTTATTTTGTTAAGGATTTTAGCATCTGTGTTCATCAAGGATATTGGTCTGCAATTTTCTTTTTTGGTTGTGTCCTTTCTTGATTTTAGTATTAGGATGATGCTGGTTTCATAGGATGAATTAGGAAGGGTTCCTTTTTTCTCTGTCTTGTGGAATACTGTCAAAGGATTGGTACCAATTCTTTGAATGTCTGGTAGAATTCTGTTGTGAATCTGTCTGGTCCTAGACATTTTTTTTGTTGATAATTTTAAAATTTCAATTTCACTGCTTGTTATTGGGTCTGTTCAGGGTATCTAATTCTTCCTAATTTAAGCTAGAAGGGTTGTATTTTTCCAGGAATTTATCCATCTCTTCTAGGTTTTCAAGTTAATGTGCATGAAGATGTTCATAGTAGCCTTAAATGATCTTTTGTATTTCAGTGGTGTCTGTTGTAATATCTCCTGTTTCATTACTTAGTGAGATTATTTGGATTTTCTCTCTTCTTTTCTTGGTTAATTTTGCTAATGGGCTAATGGTCTATCAATTTTATTTATCTTTTCAAAGAACCAGCTTTTTGTTTCATTTATCTTTTGTATTTTTTTGTTTCAATTTCATCTAGTTCTGCTCTGATGTTGGTTACTTCTTTTCTTCTGCTGGGTTTGGGTTTGGTTTGTTCTTGTTTCTCTGGTTTGTTGAGGCATGACCTTAGATTGTCTGTTTATGCTCTTTCAGACTTTTTGATGTAGGCGTTTGGGGCTATGAACTTTCCTCTTAGCACGGCCTTAGCTGTATCCAAAAGGGTTTTGTTTTTTTTTTTGACATGGAGTCTCGCTTTATCGCCCAGGCTGGAGTGCAGGGGCATGACCACGGCTCGCTGCAGGCTCTGCCTCCCAGGTTCAAGCAATTCTCATACCTCAGCCTCTCAAGTTGCTGGGATTACAGGTGCCTACTACCACGCCTGGCTAATTTTTGTATTTTTAGTAGAGACAGGGTTTTTCCATGTTGCCCAAGCTGGTCTCATACTCCTGACCTCAGATGATTCACCTGCCTCGGCCTTCCAAATGCTGAGATTACAGTTGTGAGCCACTGCACCCAGCCATTTTTCCTTTAAGTTATCTATTTCCTTGAACATTTCTCCTTTCACTTCTTGTTATCATCTTTTGGATTTCCTTGCATTGGGCTTTGCCTTTCTCTGGTCCATCCCTTATTAGCTTAATAACTAACCTCCTGAATTCTTTTTCAGGTAAATCAGCGATTTCTTCTTGGTTTAGATACATTGCTGGTGAACTAGTGTGATTTTTTGGGAGCTGCTGACAAGCCTTGTTTTGTCATATTACCAGGGTTGGTTTTCTGGTTCCTTCTAACTTGGGTAGGCTCTGTTAGAGGGAAGGTCAAGGGCAGAAGGCTGTTGTTCAGATTTTTTTGCCCCATGGGGTGTTCCCTTTTCCTGTGGATGTGACTTCCTATGAGCTGAACTGCAGTGATTGTTGTCTTTCTTCTGGGTCTAGCCACCTAGCAAGTCTACCTGGCTCTGGGCTGGTACTGGGGGTTGTCTGTATAGAGTCCGGTGATGTGAACCATCGATGGGTCTCTCAGTCATGGATACCAGTGTCTGATCTGGTGTAGGTGGCGAGGGTGCAATGGACTCTGTGAGGGTCCTTAGCTTTGGTGTTTTAAAGCTCTATTTTTCTGCTGCTTGTCCTCCTGCCAGGAAGTGGCACTTTCCAGAAAGCATCAGCTGTAGTAGTATGGAGAGGGACTGGTAGTGGGTGGGGCCCTATAAACTCCCAAGATTATATGCCCTTTGTTTTCCACCACCAGGGTGGGAAGGGAAGGACCATCAGGTGGGGATGGGGCTAGGTGTGTCTGAGCTCAGACTCTCTGTGGGCGGGTCTTGCTGTGGCTGCTGTGGGGAGGGGGTGAGATTCTCAGGTCACTAAAGTTGTGTACCTAGGAAGATTATGGCTGCCTCTGCTGAGTCATGCAGGTTGTCAGAGAAGTGGAGGAAAACCGGCAGTCACAGGCCTCACTTGGCTCCCACACTAACTGAAGGGCCGGTCTCACTCCCACAGTGCCCCCTGCAACAGCCCTGAGTCTGTTTCCAGATGGTGGGTGAGATGAGCTTGAAAACTTGCCCGAGGCTTTCCACCTCCCAGCTGCTAAAGAAAAGGGTTTTAATTCTTCCCCTGCCTTTGAAGTTTGCAAGCCAGATTCATACCCTCTCTCAAGTTCTGACCAGGAGGCTTCTCACCCTATTCAAATTGTTACAAAGTTCAGCTCGAGAATTCCTTTTCCCTGTGGAGTTTTACCCCAGGCTCCTCTGGCCACCCTCCTGATGGATCCCTGTGGTGCCGGGCAGGAATGGGCTGCTTGGGGACCCAGGGAGCACCTAGGGCCTTTCTGCTACTTCCTCTGCCCCTGTGTTTCACTCATCCCAGCTCTCTAACTTGACTCAGCTCCAGGTAAAGTCAGAAACTTCTCCTGCAAACAGCCTTTCAACTTCTCTTTCCCACTTCCACAGCCAGGGCACTCACAGTATTTGGGGTGTCTCCCAGGTCCTGTAGGAGCAGTCTGCTTCCTTCAGAGAGTCTGTAGGTCCTCTCGGGATTGCTGGTTTGTTCTTGCAGTTGATCTGGAGCTAAAATTCACAATGCAAGCCTCTGCATGCTGCTCTCTCTGGAGCTGCAGTCTAGTCCTGCTTCCCATCGCCCATGGTCCCCCATATTCAACAAATTTTGACAAAAAAAAAATCCACAGCCGAAAGAAATCCATAAAAGGCTAGCAGATTGCTGAAGAGTGTTTCTGATGTTTGTAGCCTGGGATCAAGTGGCTTAAGATTTATGTTTCAAAATGGGTAGTTGATTAGGATTGGCCAGATTTTGTGACATTATCTGATTGGTAGAGAAAGTCTTGCAAAGTAAACGCTTGCTTGATAAGTGTGAACAACTGATTGCTTGCTAGGAGAGCTGATTGCTTAGGTGAGTAAACTGTATGAATCAATGAGTATTTCTGAAGCAAAGATTGATGTATTTTATTGGATTGCAGCGTTATCTTCTGGGGCAAAAATGTCCTGTGTTATATTGATACTTGCACCTCCTGTATCTCAGCCCTAATAATTAAGGATATGGAATCAGATGGCCTCAATTCTCAGATACTGTGGAAGAAAGAAAATGTAGAACATCAGGTAAGGAGACTGGGGTGCCCCAGAGGGTGCAGGTTATAGTATTTAATTGAATGTTCACCAGCGGTCTTGTGGTGAACATGAGATTTTATTAAAGACTTGTAGGAGTTATGGAAGATATCCAAGTGGAATATATGGCTTATTTGTCTACTTTATTAAATTTCTCTAGATTTAGCCTGGGTCCAAGTTTAATGTAAACTAATTACTCCTTAGAATGGTCAAGAAAATTCTACTTTGTCTTTAATTTTTTTCCAGACATTTATAATTAAAAAAAATGTTTGCGGTTCTAATTTTCTGTTAATTGTCTCAGCACAAAGCTTTATTTTAATTGAAGAAACCTCGTTGAAATGTCGGAAAATAGGAAGCTTAAGGAAGGGTGATGTGTGCATTTAAATATTCATCATGGAGTCATTTGTGATATTCTTCTTTTTATCTCTTCATTGCTTTTTAACTAACCCGAGGATGCTCTAAGTCTACAAAAGAGGCAATGTCTCTTCTAACCGGCCTTTGATCAATCCTCTCTATTAACGATGTTCCCCTGGAAACATACCTTCAAATGACCAATGGTTAATTTTTGGTTTTGTTTAACAACATACCATGTTCTTTAATTTTGCTTCAATTTTAGAATATTTTTAGAAATTAGGTTCAACTTTTGCATTTTGAGAATCATTATTTCATGCTATAGATGACTTTTCTTCTATTTAAAATCTTAGTGACCACGTAGCAGGCAGATTTGCATTGTTCCTAACTAGTATTATAGGAAAATCTCTCCTGAAATGAACCTATTTGATTGATCAATAGCTAAAGTAAGCCAAGTAGACAGCTTTAGTCCTTTTTCATAAGCCACACAATTCAAAAACTAGATAATTGCAAATCAATTTTTCTAATTTATAATTCAGCAAGATAATTTTTTGAATTTTAATTTTCTTTTCCAGATTAAGTGTTGTTATAGCAAAGCTAAAAAAAACACACTGAAGTCTAATGTTAGGTTTATTCTTGAATCATAAATAGATTTTTCTATATTGAATAGATTACTGCACCATAGATGCACACTTTCCACTAACCATATGGTAATTAAGGCACACTGTGTAATGTGGACTTTTAAATCAAAGAGACAACACATATGCTCCATCGGATGTGGGCTGAAGAAAGAATACAACTTCCGATTTCATTTTTTTCTGCACATATCAGTATATAAATTCATTCAAAGCCAACAAAAAAAGGGTTTTATTTTCCTCTCAATAAAATGTGAGTTACAATTAAAGCAGGTACTACAGTGGTAATTTGCACTGCTGAATGCACAGTGACTATTTATTAAATATTTGTTGAGTATTTAATTAATTGACCTCCATTATTGCAGTTGGAGAAACAGACAAATAACACATCATCCTAAGTTTTGTCCTTGGCTCTTTCACATGCATTTATGCTACTCAGTTTTTCACTACCATGTATCTTCCAACCTAATGTATCCTTGTGAATCTGGGCTTGAGATCAGAAATAAAGAAAATTTAATTTAACATGAAAAACTTCATTTTCAGACCTTTTCAATTCTCTGTAACCACTAATTCTGCATTTTATTAATAATACTGTTTTTGAATTCATACATTTTATTGCATAGAAACATTTTACATTTTTTTTTCCTTTTTACTACTATTTGTAGTCTATCTGTGTAGGTTGCCACATGTATGCCTACCATTGATTACAATCTTTCTAAGCCTCATAATAGCTCCATCATTATTCCCATTTTCCAGATAAGAAAGCTGAGGATTAAAGATATAAAGTAAGTTGTCCAGTTTCATAAATAATATTATTATTTTTTTCAAATACCCCTTATGTCAGAAGACTTGACTCAAGCTGACATTGCCATTAGGATTGTCCTGTTGTCCACATCTATTCACCAACCATACTGCCTCCCGCCTCTTCAGGGAGAGTGGAACATTTCATCTGAGTGGAGACTTAGATCAACTGCAGGCCACTCTTCACCTCATTCTTCTTTGGTGGCCAAACCTAATTTCTTCTTTTCAATCAAGAAGCATGTCTTAAATGAAAAAAAAAAAAAAAAACAAAATCAATGAGCTTGGATAACAGAGTTTCTTAATGTCCTAAGGAGAGGCAGAACCCATGCCCAGCAGAGAGCTAAGAATCTTTAATGCCTTCCAAGAGATTGTCAGTTGGAATTCAGTCTGTACACAGCTAGGCCAGATTCAGTGTGCTTGTACTCAGAAATCAGACTGAATCTCACACATGCTTTTTGTTGTGCAATCTCTCGGAGGCTTCCTGTAGAGGGTACAGCCACCTAGCTAATTCCATGCAAACTTCTGCAGCAAAGCGGTTCAAGAGAAAGAATTATTCAGGGTAACCTAAATAAATAGAGGCTCCCTTTTTGTTGCTTATATATGCCAACAAAATGAGGACTATTATAAAATTTCATGTAATTACAACTACTTTATCATTCTAACAAAATCTACTAGCTAACAAATTCCTTGGCCAATTATTCCAATAAGTGAAATAGTTACCATGCACCTTGGAAAACAAGATTAAGACTGTATAAGTCATATATTCCATATTTACTTGCATTCTTATTTTTCAACTAATTACTCAGTTCAACCTAATTTATCTTCATGTTCATGCCATGGGGCAACTGTAAGGTATCTTGCTTTGAGAAACCATGATACATCTCTCTTAATGCTGAAATCACTTACAAAAATATGATTGCTACCTATTCAAGTTCTATATTTCTACAAGTTCTAGCCCAATGATTACTCAAGCTCGAATTCTTATTACAAACTTGAATGAGAAGTGTTGACTGAAAAACAAAGTAAGCAAATATATTTTCATGCCAGAAAGGGATCTTACACTTGTTCATGGTTAAGTGACAATGAATAATAAATATGTGGACAGAAACAGCACTACGCATTTGCATTTAAGAAATGCAATTATTCCCAAATGTGCCTACCCTTACTGCAATATGTTCCTCAAAATCGCTGAGCTCCAGATCATCTAGTCCTGCCCAGGGCAAACTTATAGGATGGGTGAAATTTTGCCTTCATATACAATTTCAATTTGCCTATTTCTTAGTAGGGCTGTCCTGTAATTGTTCCTTTATTCTCTGCTTATGTTTTCATTGTCCTTATACTTTAGTATAAATTAAACTTCACTTTTTCTAGTGTATTTTCATTTGTATTCTTCTCTTTGAAGGTGTTATAAGAGACTTTGCCTCCAATACCAGGAAATTTAGGGATTCTTATCTGGTGTGTAATTCCACTGCAGTATTTTAGTATTTCTTTAAAAATTTCTGTAAAATAAATGTATAATATTGGCTCCTGTTTATTTCCTAACATTCTCTTCTCATTCCAGATTGCACTCTGACTAAATGCATATTTATGTATTTTAAATTAAAGGTTTATAATAGCTTCCTGTATGACATCACCTCACTCATTAATTTTCCCATCTCCCTTCACTTTTTCTTTTTTTTTTTTGAGGCAGAGCCTTGCTCTGTCACCCAGGCTGGAGTGTAGTGGCACAATCTCTGCTCATTGTACCTCTGCCTCCCAAGTTCAAGCAATGCTCCTGCCTCCACCTCTTGAGTAGCTGCGACCGCAGGCATGCACCACCAGGCCCGGCTAATTTTTGTGTTTTTAGTAGAGACGAGGTTTCACCATGTTGACCAGGCTGGTCTTGAACTCCTAATTTCAAATCATTTGCCCACCTCAGCCTCCCAAAGTGCTGGAATTACAGCCACGAGCCACCACACCCGGCCCCATCTCCTTTTACATTTTACCATTCTTTCTAAACTTTACTTGATCTCTTTTTGTTATATTTGCACAAATCTGTTGTTAAAAAAAAAAACCTTTTAATGACACCCTGTATTTTCTAAAGAATGGCCTCTATAAGCGCATGAACTTGAAGGAATTTCCTGATCTTAATGTGTTGATAACACATTAGTAACATTAAGAATAATGATATTCTTTTATTTTAGATTCCAGAGGTATATGTGCAGGTTTGTTACAAAGGTAGAGTGTGTGATGTGCTGGGGTTTGGAGTACGATTCAACAGACACTTCTCAAAAGAGGACATACGAGTGGCTAACAAACACATTTAAAAATTTTGGATTTCTGATGAAGGATATAAGATGTCAAAAATAAATATCAAAGTAGATAAAGATAAGGAAGCCATTAGGCAAAGTGGTACATTTAAGTTAGGAAACAAAAGCTCTGAATTTTGAATGCTTTTCCATCTTTTAAAATAATGGTTCACATGGCATTGTTGTTTACAAGGATTCAGCAATCTGAATAAAAGAAATTACCCTTCTCTCTTAGTGCATTAATTAGAAGTGCCAAATAAGATAAGCACTCCAGTGAAATACCATAATGAAGCTCTCTTCCTTCTGAAATGTTTCCATGGTGCCCGCTTTGATTTCATCTCAGTCTCTCAGTCTCCACCCACAGGCATTGTTTTGTTGCTCTAATCATTAATATTGACATGCAATCATTAATACACAAGCTTGCTTCTATAAATAGGATTTATGTATTGTCAAAAATTGTGGAAGATAAAATGCTACATATAATGGCATTCTAATTCACTCAGACTTTCTTTGCTTCTCTGTAGCTTTACACACACACACACACACCCCACACACACACACAGACATACAATGTCATGCTAAGGAAATCTTGAGAAGCTGGTAAACCTCCATGTTCACTGTATAATGGGGAGGTGATAGCCCTAGTGTATCCAGACAGAAGCAATCTTTGGGCCGTTACTAAGATGTTCCTATAAGGGAAGTGACAATAATACTGCAATTCATAGCTCTTACACAAAACTCTGGGAACATATTTATGCACATGTTATATACTCACATACTCATTTCAGTGATCTGAAACTCTATTTCTCTTTCAAGTACTCAATTTCCTTTGGGTTTTCTTTTTCCAACTTAAACCAAGACATTGTCCTATCCAGTATTTTCAGCCAATATGGCATATTGCCCACTGAATCTGCACACAGTGTCTCTAAACAGTTGAGTCAGTTCAATCACTTCATCTACACTGACTCACATCTCGATCTCCATGCCTCTTCCTGGCCCAGCTCCTCCACAGATGAACTTGTGGATCTCACTACTTACAGGATCTTGCCATTTCAGAGTAACTGTTTACCTCAGCGTGTCTCAGACTGCTCAGTTCCTAGATATCATGCCTTATTTCCCAGATAAGCCATATTTTGGTTCCTTGATAAATGCATGTTTTGACAGGAAATTTGATTTAATAGGAAATTTAAGGAGCTCCAGTCTATACACCCCAGTTTGGCTGAATATTCACAGCGGGCCATCCTCCTTGCTGTTCTGACTGAAGATAGCATCACTGAGCCACTCTTACTGCAAAACCCATCTGGAACATACTGTGCTTCCTCTGATCACTGGAGCTCTCACATTGCTTTTACCTTACAGTTTCCGCTAATAGAGAATAGGATAGGTCTATTGCATCTGATTTCCTGAGTTCAGCATCATTCTCTGTGCCTCAATTCATAGTATGGGCTTTTGGACCAATCGTCATTTCATGTTTTGCACTGAAATCCTGTATTTTCTCCAGAGATTATTTATAACCTGGGAGCCTTGCTTCCTTATAGGGAATGGAAACCAACTCCTAACATCCAGCAGCCCTCGCTGTTGCCTATTGGCAGTCTGGGTTTGCTTTCCAGACTCTGTTACCCCTTAAAGCTTGTTCCTGTGCCTGCCCAGTTCTGTGGGTTTTGTGTTAGGTTTCATCATCACCATTTCTCACTTGACTGTCTTACTGAGAGTAAAAGACTAACATGGCACTTAGACCCTAGACATGAGAATATACATCTTAGTTCACATGCTGAAACACTGATCCTATTTCATAGCAATTTGAATGTATTATGAGGCAGAGACAAACTTCTTTTTTTATGAAAGTTATCAAAGAATAGAATTATCAAGAAAGGCCACTTTGCCCTTCCCTGCCACTATTGTGTCACCCACCTCTTTTTAATCCAGCAGGTGTGTGTTCCCAGAGCCCCCATCTCTGAAAATGTCCAGTGCCTAAGTATCAGCAGCTACAGTCTTTCACCAAAGATACTCAATTGCTGGGTGGACAAAGTCTTGTACTCTTCCTGGAATGAAATTTAATTCAGAGAATGAAGTCATATGAAATAGAAGAACTGTCTGTCTTCCTGAGCATCGTCTCAGGCTGTTTAGTTACTAAGCTGATATTCTTCAAATCCAAACCCACGGTCTTATCTTTCTTAGCTGCCTAAGTTGCTGGCTAGGTTGGAGGAAAGCTGTCCCCCTTTCCAGAAAGATACCACAATCTACTGTGCGGAAACCCCTGAGAATATGCAGCGGAGGGAATTGGAATACCAATCTACTGACTACCTTTTTTGTAGGAGGGATATTATTTCTTGTAATTTTAAAAAGTAAATTCATGGAAATTACCTGGGATGCATTTATTAGATTGAAAAAATCTAGGACATGTTCTGATTAACCAAAATTATACCATTATTATTTTACTTATATTATATCACTCTATTATATTATCATTATACTATATAGTTATTTGATAATTATGTTTACATAATTTGTTTATAATATTTATGTTAATATATTAATATTTATATTATATATAAATCTCAACAGTAGGGAGATTTTAAAAAGAAGAGAACCTATAAAACCTAATATCATTGAAATCCAATATCTGAAAATATACTAGTATTTCTTAAAGTGACACAGAAGTGAAATTTCATACCTGAAGACATAATGGTATTTAAGAAGTTACAGAAGTAAACATATTCTGAAATTAGAAACTTGATCCCTTCTAGGCAATGGCTGTGTCTGTATTGTCACTATAATGGGTTCTAAGCTGTGGTTGGTCTTTTAAAAAACTGCTAATTTGTGGGATTGATGTGTTGATAACACTTAGACATATCTGTGACCTACATTTAATCTGAACTATTTCTATTCTCTTCCACATTATACCTATCACCAACAATCTTCTAAAAGTACATTCAAGAATATGCGATCATATTTATGCATTATTTGAGCTAGGTGACTGTTAAGGAATCATATAATAAATTCATATATCATATATATATAACCAGATAAAGAATAAAAGTTATAAGGTTTACTAATAAATCAATATATTAGTGATTCTAAAATTAATTGTATAGAATTTGTCAACATCGTTATACCAATAGTTGTAAAATTAAAAATATTTAATGGTGGCTAGCATTTTTTAAGTGTTTAACAGGCATTAGGTGTTTTAGCTCTATCAACTTGTTTCATTTCTATGACCACACTATGAGACGGTCAATTACTTTAAGTACTTTAGATGACTGTTATCAAAAAGACAAGAAAATGTTGTTGAGAATATGCAAAAAGGGGAATGATCATACACTGCTGGTGGGAATGTAAAGTTGTACAACCACCATGAAAAACAGTATAGAGGGTCCTCAGAAATGTACGAATAGAACTACCATATGATCCAGCAATCTTATTGCTGAGTATATATGAAAAGAAAGAAAAGAAACATATCAAAGAGATATTTGCACTCCTATGTTTACTGCAACACTATTTACAGTAGTCAAGATACAGAAGCAACCTGAGTGTCCATCATCGGAAAAATGAATAAAGAAAATGTGATATGTATACACAATGGACTATAATTCAGTTGTGAAAAGGAATGAAATCATGTCATTTGCAGCAACATGGATGAAACTGGAGGTCATTATATTAAGTGAAATAAGCCAAGCACAGAAAGACAATGATTGCATGTTCTCACTCATAGGTGGGAGCTAAAAAATTGCATCTCATGGAAGTGAGGATTAGAATGGTGGTTATCAGAGGCAGGGCAGGGAAAGGGCAAGGAGAGGATGAAGAAAGCTTGGTTTATGGGTACAAAAATACAGTCAGCTAGAAGGAATAAGTTCTAGTATTTGATAGCATGGGGGAGAATTACAATTAACAATATATTGTTTATTAGTATATGTTTCAAAATAGCTAGAAGACTTGCGATGTTCCCAACAAAAAGAAAAGATAAATATTTGCGATAAAGGACATCTCAATTACTCTGATTTGATCATTACACATTTTATACATATATCAATATAATCCATGTACCCTACAAATGTGTACAAATATTACATATCAATATAAATATTAAGCTATTAATAAAATTAATAAAATAAGCCATTAATAAAATATTTTGCAGGTGAGGAAATTGACACTTAGAGGGATTAACGATCTTGAACAGATCCCTCATATCTTTTCAGGGGTGCTGGACATTGACTCCCACGGTTTTCACATCATCTGGACCTCGAACATTCTAAACAGAGAGCCAAGAAGTAAGTGTTGCTGACAGCTCATTAACATTTAGGACACCTACACAACACCAGTTCACGTTAGAAATATGCTAACAGGATCCGGTCCTGGTTAAGTATTCAACAGAAGTGATTTATCCATCAATACGAGTACCAAATAGGTAAAATGGCAGCATAGGAAGCTACATAAAGGTATGAGGAAGAATATCCAACAACAAGGCACTAAAGCTCATAAATTTCACTCCAGATCAAAACGTCAGCCCGCAAACATCACAGTTCACATGGGGCTGCTGTGTCAAAAAGAGTAGCAATTATGCACCTACTAGACATTGGAAGAAAACAGAGTGGGGAGCACAAAGAATGGGTCTATTTGTTAGATCACAATTCACCCCAACCCAGGGGAGTCTAAGATAAAACCCACTAAATGGAGGAAACACAATAACATTGAATGTCTTCACCATTATCAAGGCCATTAAAGAGATATAAAAAGCACAACAGCAAACCACATTCATAAATAGTAAACTAGCCTTCGAGAAGGCCATAAGAACTCAGTCTCATAAGTAACTAGATGTATGTTAATTTAATTTAATTGGAAGGAGAAGTAGAAAAGTATAAAACATTAATCACCATCTCAGGAATGATTTATTTTGCACGTATGCCTGCAGGGACAAGGAAAGCTGTTTACTTTTGGTAGTCTTCCAATGCTTGCTTCCGTCTTGATCATCAAGAGGCTGCATTCATACATCTTCTGTATGTCAATAGTCGACTGGTCCTGACATGGCCATCCTCTGCTTTTGTTTTTGTTTGTGCAGCCAGAATCCACGAACATTCATGGGCAAAAGATGGTGAGTCTGGGATTTGCGATAATGCTATTATGCGTCAGACCTCTGGGCCAAGCAAACTGATCTACAGACTGTGCCAGATGCTCGTGCTATTATTCCCTGCCCCCATTATATAGGAATGGGTCTCTTTTTAAGAAAATGCACCTTTCATCAGACATCTGGCATTCTGAATTTCCTGACTGACACAGATCAGTACATACGTTGTGTTCCAGGAGTTGAGGAAATCATTTTACCTTTAAGAGTGATTCAGTTGTTGATCTAATATGTTGAGAAAATATAACTTCCACAGTCAGCTTTCTAGCCTACTTGGGTCGATTCGTGTCAAGGTTTTTGAAAGTAAACAAAAACTTTCAAACATAAAACTAACTCAAGCTATCCGGGATATAACGATTCCATCCATACATAGACCACCATGTATACACCACACACTAGTAAAATACAGCATAGCAAACCTGAAGTCCTGGGGGAATGCAGAGATGAGCTTAGATGTAGTGGAATGGCGCTGATTTAACCTTTTTTAAAAAATCAGAAAATACCCAATAATAAAACTTAATCATAGAAAACAATTTATGAAGAACCGGTATTAGGTAATTGCTTGCTACTTAATTTTCAAAATGACCAACTCCAAAATACATTTTTTTTTTGTTTCAGCCTTGCTGAAACTCATGTTTCGGGTGGAAGTATGCAAATTACATGTATTATACAATGTACATTTTTAATTGTATACAAATAAGAATCTTGCCTCTTACAGCTTATGAGATTATAAACATATTGTAACTACGGTATTATTTTTCAAGATACTGTTGCAACTCTCATGAAATATAACCTTTAGAGAATTTCCTTCTGAAAACTTCAGCAGAGGTTATTTTTGCTTTGTTGGGTTTGATGCTTCTGAAGAGGACAGAAGGAATTCTGAACCAAACCTGATATTAAATTGAGGATCAGAATAGATGGGACCATATAATTTATACTGATAGATCTGGTATTTTGTACAGTTTGTAAAGTAGCTCTGAAAAAATTTCCAGAATGAATTCTAATCAAGTTTTGAGTAACAGCAACCTTCATTGGAATAAGTTGCTAGTTCTGAAATATACGAATTCGTTTTTGAAGAACAGCACTCACTGGGAACCGTTTTTCAGTACATTTGCTAAAAATTCACTTACCTAAAAATTATTCTGTGTAGCAGGAAACCAAAAGTTAGGCATTGATCTGAGGCTGTCTGATATGAACTTTCAAACTTTCCCTAATCTAGAACTAGTGATCTTTTGCTCAGGGATGAAGTCTGTCTCCTGGATTAATTCACATTACCCTGGAGCTATGTGTTAGAAAGCAACATCTTTTGTGCTTCTGGTTAGTAAACTTCAACTCAAATTAAAAGTAGTATGAGTGTGCCAAAAATCATTGCAGGATGCAACGACTGCTTATGACAGTAAACCTAATCTTCTATAAAAATGATACTGAGCACTTTTTACTTCCCAGGAAAGGAAGTCAGCTCGGGTTTATTCTCTGTTGAAAATAAGAAAAATATTGTGGCTTCCGAACTACAGGTAGGATTAAAACACTTTAACAACACATCTAGAAAATGTTTCCCCATTAAAAAATTCTAAAGTGCTTTTTAGAGTAGCAGAACTAGCATACCCTAAATAGCACAAATTGAGAGTTAACAACGGTATCAAAATAACAGACGCAAACCAGTGTTTCTCTGGATAAGCTAATGCCCATTTTGCAGAAAATCTAAAAATTCTCAGTTTCTTCACCCAAATGTGTTGAATTTCCTAACAAGGATGTTTCATATGACCTTTGTAAATTGATCATCCTGTGATATCTGTTATTGGTGTCCTGTCCAGCTCTGGCTTGTTGTGGGAAAGCTATGGGTGCTAGAACCAAAACTGGCAGCTGGACCAGCCAAGTCTGTGGAGTGGCCGCCTACTGTTCCTAGTGCTCACTCAAGTCTCACAGGGATTTCTGACATTGCCATTGCTGATACCTTAAACTTCTTATGGAGATTCAGTTGGGAGGAAGAAAACTTACTTTGCATTCTTTCTTTGGTAATGCCCCATTCTAGGCCTGGAGCAAGAGCACAAGGACTAGGCTAAGCATCAATCTGAGTGACATTTTCAATGCTCAGCCTCACCTTGCTGTCCTCATCCTGGATTCACAGCCTTGCTCTTTTAATGATGAGTTATTTCTCCCTGAAAGGACTTCTCAACTCCCTGGACAAATATCCTCAATCCTAACCTTGGTTGTTCTGTACCACCAGTTATCTGGAGCAGACATGCCCAATCCTGGACAAAACAACCTGACCCTTAATATAGTGATTTCCATGCTCTTCACTTACGTCAACATTGTCACTACCTCTGAAGATTTTTACTTTAACCACTTAAGGTTACAAGTCAGATGAATTGTAATAAAAATTTTATTACAATAGCAAATGCTAACATTTGTTTTCCTACTGTAGGACCTACAGGGTTCTACATTGCATTTTACATTGATTAACTCATTTAATCTTTGCAATAATTTTTTAACATGGGTACCATTATTTCCCCCATTTTACTAATGAAGACACGGGCACACAGAAATTAAATAATGAGTTCAAGCTCACACTAACAAGATTGAGGGCCTCAGCGTCTGATGACTAGCAAGAAACGGGAAAGAAGAGGATTGAAATTTGCCTTCATTTTATTTTGTTCTCTAGTGTTACTTTCAAAAGCAGATAAGTAGAATTAAAAAATATTTATCTGTCATTCAGATGGTAATGCTAACCAGCACAAAGGTCATGGCTGTTTACTCTCTCCATGGTATGTGAGGTACCTAGTCTACACCTAGTACAAAATAGACACTCTATAAATATTTGTGAGATGAATGAATGATATAAAAACTTTTAGTTGCTTTTTCTTATGTGGCCTTCATTCTTTTTCTGGTCTTGTTCTTGTCAACTTGTGTGAACTTACTTTAATCTACTGTAAAGAACTGAAAAGTATATGGATTAGAGTAATTTAATAATCCTAGTCAATAACTCACACAGCCTTCTGTGGCTGTCATTGCCAACAGCGGATTGGGGTTGGTTGGGTGATGAATCAATTAAGAGGGTATTTTCCTTATGGGATATCATCAATCAGACTCCTCTAAGGTGTGTAATTAGGGGCACACTGAAATGTGGAATCCACATCTAGCTGGATGAGTCATAATTTTCACTGTTTCTGTAAGGTCTTTACTGTATATTATTTTTTAAATTATTTCTGGCAGTGAGAATAATTTCAAAAAACAAACTTGTTGTATGTTGTCAAAGCTGACAACACTGATGGAACTATGTGAGTTACATGAAATATGCTCATAGGGTGAGTTGCAAAGCTACTTAATGAGTAGTACACATGAAACTCATGCCAGTCTGTCACTCCTCAACCAAACTGTGGCCATGTGGTGCAAACTGTATTTTAGTTCTGATCTTGGTATTTGGTTGATTATTAATCCTAAACTAATCCAAAAGCTTGATTTGACTATTAATCCTATAACTTGTTAAATTTTTATACATTTTGGCCATCTTCAACTTCTTAGTTCTGAGACATCATGCTAACCATGTTCATTAAAAGCATAATGAAATGGCTTCCTTTTACACAGTTCTTTCTTTTAAACACTTTGACAGCGCTTAAAATTTAAAGACAAATGTTAAGATGAATATCTTAAAATTTTAAGATAGTACTTGAAATTATTCTTGGGATCTGACCTTGATAATTCACTTATGCTTAGTGTGCCCTCTTCTCCATTTGCAAATGAAGTGACAGTCTTGACCCACTTTTCAGAGGAGTCAACAAAAATGGTTAATTGAGGCCAGGCGCGGTGGGAGGCTGAGGAGGGCGGATCACCTGAGGTCAGGAGTTAGAGACGAGCCTGGCCAACATGGTGAAACCCCATCTCTACTAAAAGTACAAAGAAAAAAAAAAAAAAAGAAAATTAGCCGGGTGTGGTGGCGCACGCCTATAATCCCAGCTACTCAGGAGACTGAGGCAGGAGAATTGCTTGAACCCAGGAGGCAGATCTTGCAGTGAGCCAAGATTATGCCATTGCACTCCAGCCTGGATGACAAGAGTGAAACTCTGTTTCAAAAAAAAAAAAAGAGAGAATAATTGAGCCTTATAGAGCTTATAGAGTACCTTAAAATATATAACTGCTTTGGATATAGGCAAAGCAAATAACAAATTCTAAAGACGTGTAAGCATAACTGGAGGAAAAACTCAAGATGCAAATAGGGAACTGCTGATGCTGAACAAGGCAGAACATGTTTTTGTGTCCGTTTTACTATTTTAAGTAAAGACTATTTAATTATAAAAATCAATTGAATCAGTGATGGAGTGATTTTACTTTAGTGTCTAATTGTGGGGGAGCTGCGTAGTACCATGATGACCTCCTCCTGTTGTGCTCAGCTCAGGACCAACTTTAATAAAATGTGACAACACAGCAGTTCCCTTGATTAAAGCTCTTTAATAAATAAATAATAGCTAGATGAATTTACCAGCCAGGAGGGAAAAGGAGCAAATGAAGGTCTAAATCCTATAAGAACAGCTTTATTATTTAAAAAAACTTTTATGGATTATTTAAATTGTGCTCTCTAATTACAATAGCTGATAATGTTTCATGTTTAATAGCATTTGTTTTGATTGTATCATTATCACAATTAACAAGCTGCTCCAATATCTACCTTACAGTATCTTTCCAGTAATGTGAAGGACAATTGGAGCTATGTGAATGTGCTTTTCTTTTCTGTCCCTAGAAGGAGAACATAATAGTCGGAAATCTAGAGAAGTTCCACTTGCAGAAAATTTACATTTCATGAGTACCTTACCCCACTCAAAACATTTAAGATTTATCTATGAACAGTTTAATATTACACATCCACCTGTTCTAACTGCTCTCTCACAAATTTTAATGATCATACTTGTCTTTGGCAGTATAGCGATAGAGATAAATTTTCAATTTTTTCTTCTTTTCGGGTAAAGCCACAGCAGTGTAGAGATAATTTTAAAATATTTCAGTCTTCTCATATACCAGAATGTTGGGGAAACCTCTGAGCTGCTCTGGCACCCCAGTCTTCCAGCTCTGGTTTCAGAGATTATAAGTGGGGACAGGCGTCACTTTCTCTCTTGCTTTGGATGGTCCTTTGGAGCTGTTTATTTATTTGTGCAACTTTCCTTGGTGGATTTGAGGGTGAAAAAAAAGTCACCGTAGCAGGAGTCAAGAAGGGGCTTAGAACCTAGTCATGTGAATATTTTTAAATTTTTATTGCCTTGTCTTTTTTCATGCAAATGAGACTAGGTGTGTGCATGTGTGTGTGTGTGTGTGTGTGTGTGTGTACTGTAATTATATTGTAATCACAACCAAGTAAAACATCCTTCATCAGCTCTCATAGAGTAACTGCAGTTTGTGTGGAAGGAAAAATGGTGTTGTGCTACGGCAAAAAGGATATGGGCTTGGCATTGAGAACATTTGAGTTAAAATTCCAGCCGTGGATTCACAGATAATTAACTTTTATTTGCTTTGCAAATTCACTAAACCTGTCTGAATTTGTTTTCTCATCTGTAAAATGGGAATAATACAAACCTCATAGGGTTGTTGTAAATGTTAAGTATGTGAAGTATATGGAATATTATATGCTTTTAATAAGTTGTGTTCTCTTCTGCTTCTTTGCACTCCATTGAGGTAGCTTACCACAAACACAGGAATATGAAAAAATGACATTGCAGCAGAACTATCAAAATAAGAATAACAAAAAGGAAGATAAAACAATTAGGCTAAAGAAATGCCTAATCTTGTTTACCGTGACTAATTGTAGTACTTAGCTCTCAGGTTCTTGATGGACAAGGCGACAAGAGAAACGCAGTAGATTATAGTATTGCCACTAGTTGAGAAAAAAATCAGGTAACTTTTTTTTTCTGGACCAACATATTTAAAATTAAATATTAAGTACTTTTACTTTTATTTTGTATCGGATTTCATTAAGTTTTTATTTAAAAGTTGAAGATGGATGTTCCTGTGATACAAATATGGCCACCTCTTTTTTTTTTTTTGGAGATAGAGTCTCGCTCTGTCACCCAGGCTGGAGTACAGGGAGTGGCTCAATCTCAGCTCACTGCAACCTCTGCCTCCTGGCTTCAAGTGATTCTCATGCCTCAGCCTCCTGAGTAGTTGGGACTATAGGCGTGTGCCACCACGCCTGGCTATTTTTATTTTTACATTTTTAGTAGAGATGGGGTTTTGCCACGTTGTGCGGGCTGGTCTCAAACTCCTGAGCTCAGGCAATCTGCTCACCTCAGCCTCCCAAAGTGCTAGGATTACAGGCGTGAGCCACTGCGCTGGCCCCACCTCTTTCTTTAAAAAATGCACTGCTAGCAAATAAAGGGAATCTTGGTAGAAGATGTTTGCAAGGTTTGCACTGAGGCTTATTCTATTGTAGAAGTGATAGAAAAAGAAAAGCTGACTAAATGAAGAACGTATGACCAGCTGATGCTTGTTTTCTTTCAGTTCAGTGAATTCGGGACTCAGTAACTCCATTAGTGACTGCACCCACACAGACCTTTTTCTAAAAGTTTCCACGTTTGTCCAGTTGTTTCTTCCTTGGTCCAATGCCAACGCTCCATCAATACTATCATCACCCCTATTCTGCCTCTTCCAAAAGCCCGCATCAGTCATGGAGTCCTCTTCACCTGAAAAAAGTAAGTGTGAAGACTTTCGATTTTAACAGCACTCACCCACAACTGGTACTACAATTATAAAGAAAGGTGTAATGTTTTAAACTTTCTGACATATATGAGTCTTTGGATTTTTCCAATAAGCAATTGGAATTCCTGGGGACTTTCAGGAATTCTACAAAACATAAATGATCCTTGAAATACATTCCTTGTAGTCTTTATGAATACCTAAACACATTATTACAAAGATAAATGAAATGTTACATTTTGTATATTTACAAAGGGCTGTAGCATATGGTGCATACTTGTATATTTACAAAGGGCTGTAGCTTATGGTGCATTAAATACTTGTATATACACCAGTGAAGACTACTGAGTTACAGTTAAATAATATAATATTCTCAACCTTTACAAAGTTAACAGCACTACACAGAACCATGTGCCAAAATCGCCAATGTTAAGATTTATTTTGCTTTCTAAACTTATTTCTTGGGACATCACTCATAGGATTTGTCTGAATTATGCTATGCATTGCATTTATTAATATAAATATTATTTGCAAACATGATTTAGTTTTAGTAGTACACAGGGCCATGAATATACATTTAAAACAGGGTGATAGCCACAAGCAAGACACCTGATTAGATCATGAAACTTCTCTCCTCCTTCCTCTTGTCTCGTTCCCAGAAATGTCAACCTCAACCTCTCTGCTCTCCACTGGACTAGTAAACTTGACTAATGGGTTTCTTTGAACCAACAGTGTCTCTAAGTTGATTGTTGTTTTTATCTCTTGCAAGAAATCATCACACCCCATTTTCTCCACTCCTTGGCTGATTTTTTCTCCCAATGCAAAACACATAAATTACCCAAGAAATGCTGGAAAGAGATTCCTCATGGAAATACTAGGAAATAGCCTCATTTAGGACAGTAGTTTTTAACCTTGGTGTCACTTCAGATTCACCTGGATACTTTTAAAAAATACCTATGCCTGGGCTTCCACCCCCAGAAAATTGATGTAAGTGGGGTCTTTTTTTCCCCCATATATTGGTGGCTCTGTTGTGTAGCCGTGTTTGAGAACTTTTCCTCCAGGAGTGCCCCAGTGGGTTACTCTCCATTCTATAAATTCTACATTTCTAAGAATACATTTAAAAGCATTTTTTAATTCTTTCATCATAGGCAAATTTATTTTTGTATTCTCCTAATTTGTAAAGTTTTTATGGGAAAATTAATTTACTTTTGAAAATGTATTCTTCGTCAGTAATTTCCAAAATTTACTTTGATCAGTAATTTCAGAACCTAAGGGGTTGTTTGTGGCTTCCCAGATATTTTGAAAATAAATAAGATAAAATGTTATGTAAAAATAGTGTATGTGTCTCATCACCCCAAAGTTAGGCTTCTGAAGCAAATGAATATATTAAAGACAAATTGAAATCATAATATTTAGAGGTTAGTATATTAAATGTTAGTACATTCATTATTACATTTTGGCAGTTATAGGTTTTACTTAAACATATTTTTAGTCATTAAAGAAATATATATGCCAATTTCAAAAGTCAAGTCATGAACAATTATTTATAGTAAAAACAAAACTTAACAACTCTAGCCTCCCTCTCCAGAAGTATCAATTTTTAATCCTTTTGGCCATCCCAGTTGTTATCTTAGCATTTTTAATAAGATGATTATGCTGTTATTTCTTGATGGAATTTTTTTCTGTCTATTTCTTTTCTGCAATGATGACAAAGATTTAGCTATCTACTCTCCTCCATAATTTCCTCCATCCTTCCATTAAATTACATTATTATTTTTCAGTTGTGTATTGGCTACTTTTCTAATTTTAATTGTGTAGCTCCATTGTTCTTTCCTGTACATTAACTGTGAGCTGGCTTTCTTGACTCTTCATTTTATAAGGTGAGGATGTGACTGCCTGTGGCCTTCTCTTCCATTGTCCCAAGTTTCCCCAAATCTACTATTTTTACTTTTGCACCATCACAGTTGATAAAAACACATTCCATTTTCCATGTCTTCTGTATTTTACCTATAGATTAGTTTTAAAATGTGATGGCTAGTATATAGTTTTCACATTCATCTGACTATAGAGAATTACACATTGTAAACCCTATCAGGCATTTGTATATTGAGATGCTCTCACATTTCTTCACCTCTTTTGTATTCTGTCATCGTTTAAAAGAAATTTATGTTATGTATTTTTTTCTTGACTTTCTTTATCAGAGACCACTATACTCAATCACGGGCCCATTTTCATGCTCTAACAATCAGGACTGGCTCTTGGATCAAAGTTGTAATCCTGGGAATTCCTTCTAGGTTAAGAATCATTTTCTCTCATATTTCAAAGGCATTATTGTATACCTTTTTAGAATCCAATATTTATGGTTAAGTCTTTTGTTGGTCATTTTTGTTGACTTGTATGTAAATTTTAATCCCTTCTGAAACTTTTTGGATTTTCTTTTTTATATTTAGCACTACAAAATTTTACAATAAAGTGTCTAGTTGTAATTTTTCATTAATTATTCTAAGCACTCATCCATTATTTTGATCTTGAGATTCATGTCCTTCAGTTCTGAGAAATGCTTCTTTTTTTTTTTTTTTGAGATGGAGTCTTGCTCTGCCGCCCAGGCTGGAGTGCAGTGGGGTGATCTCAGCTCACTGCAAGCTCCACCTCCTGGGTTCACGCCATTCTCCTGCCTCAGCCTCCCGAGTAGCTGGGACTACAGGCGCCCGCCACCTCGCCCGGCTAGTTTTTTTGTATTTTTAGTAGAGACGGGGTTTCACCGTGTTAGCCTGGATGGTCTCGATCTCCTGACGTTGTGATCCGCCGGCCTCGGCCTACCAAAGTTCTGGATTACAGGCATGAGCCACTGCGCCCCGCCTCAGTTCTGAGAAATTCTTTCTTGTTTTTTCTGTCGTGATTTTCATATCTTTTTCCACTCTGCTCTGATCATCCGAACTACTGTAGGTTAGATATTGGACCTCCTGGAGGATACATTGAGAGAGTATCCTCTCTCTTACGTATTTCCTCTCATATTTGTAATTTTTGGCAATGTTTTAACATTTTTATCTTCAATTATTTTATAACTTATTATTCGGGCTATAATTTTTAAAATGTATTAAGCTATATTATTGGATTTTCTCTCCTAGAGTCTCTCTCTCTGTCTCTTTCTCTGTGTGTGTGTATGTCTTTCTGTTATAGGTATATAATACTAATTTATCTCTGAGGATGTTATTTTCATTATTTTAATGTTCTCCTCTACTCCCTAAATTCTGTCAATTTCCTCCGGAATGACATTTTCCTATTTACCATTAGTTTCTCTATTCCGTGGTGCGGTCTCGCCTCCAATACCTTATGATGTTTTGCTGCCTATATATATTTAAAAATAAAGCAACATTAAGCATGTCAGTAGTTCTCTGCACAGTGGTTTTTGATAGGTTTACTTTAGAGCAATTAGGCAGGCATGTGACTCTTACAGCTGTTCAAAAATATTACAATTAAAAATATTTCTGGGGGGAATCAGGAAATCCTTTAGAGAAGAGACTTCTGATTTTTTTATCCAAGTGATAGACGTCTGGGTCCTACATGGTGAGACAGAAAGGCAAGAGTTTGCTTTTAATTAATATTCCCATTTTTCCCTCAATTTTTCTCCTGTGATGGTGTTAAGAAACCCCAACCTCCACCCTCAGCTGTATAACTTCAATCTTACTCTTCTGGGCTGTTGCTTCTTTATCCCCACATCATCATTTTTGTTGTACTATCTTTCCTTTGTTGTTCACTTCAATGATGTGGATAGTGTTTGCACACTCAAATGCCCATATGGCCCAGGCAGGTAATTAAGTAAATGAGGAAGGCTTGGCCTTAAAAAATAAAAATGGACTAAGCATGCCCTGATGCTGGAGAGGGTGCTACTACTTGTTTCAACTATGATTTATTCTTTTACAATCAATTTGGTGAAATTTTCAGAGGCGAAAAAGATCAACACATATGGTTGACATGTCATCTTGACTCAAGGGTTGTCCTAAGTATTAAACTCTAAAATAAATTCATTACTTCTTGGTTGGGGGGGCTTTAAGTCATTACTTTCTGTCATACTCCTCTAAGCTACCTTAAATGAACAAAGGTTCTAGGTAAAAGCATGTCTTTGCCATGCACAGGCAACCTCAAGGCATACCAAAAATGAAACACTGTATTTTCTATTAAAAAAAACTTCAGTGCAGAAGGCCCTGAATAATCTTAAAGGCAGTAATTCTACCTTGATTTTATAGTACGATGGCAGCATGCTTCATGTTTCTTTCTCATTTGGACCCTAGATATAAATTTAGGGCTGCATATTGAGACATAACTCAGAGAAAGTGATTTCGTATGGGTCTAGGTTAATGTGGTTCATTTATGTAGCTTTCTGGTTCTATAGCTTTATCCAGAGGTGGGGCTGAGTTATAATATATAAACTGAGGATCAGATGGATGGCATATTCTTGCATGGTCACTTTTAATGTAATTTCTCTTGTCAAGCCATTAGCTAATGCAACAGAGAGTTAGCGATTTTATTCTCAGATGAGATCCTGAGTGTCATGGTTTTCTGATGCTGATTGAAGGAAGAATTACTAAGAATTATTTGCTTTGGATATGTGATGGTGGTAGGGTTGATAGCATATTAGATACTGAAAAAATATAAATGTATTTTTGGACTGGAGGAAGACCTTTGAAGGGATACTTGTAAAGCAGGCTAAAAAGAAATACTTAATGTGTTATACCCTCCTTGTGATTTTGGTGAGTTTATCAGAATTAATGACCAGGTACAAATTGATGGAGGCAAGAGAGTTAGGTCTCAGTAGTTTCCATGAGATTTCTTCAAGGCACCTCAAACAAACAATCTATATTAAAACCATGTGCTTTACTCAAAAAGATAATTTTAGGCCCTAACAAATAAACACACAGCGTGCTTTCTACTCCAACTGACTTCAAAGCAGCCTCCCAACTTGTACCCGCAACTGGATTTCTACCCTTAAGTCTCTCCTTTTTAGAATCTGTGTTAGTACCACCATACTATCAATGGAAATATGAAAACAGCATGTAACCACATTTTATACTTCTATCTGTGTTCACAAGATTTGCTGAGAAATAGGGCATATGTGCTTTAAAATCCATAAAAAAAATCCTAAAATATTTTATTCAGTTAAGCCTGACTTACTCAGGTATTTAGAGCAAAGAGTATGTTTTGAAGGTATTTCCTCACCCTATCCATTCCACATGATGCAGATGCCTCTATTAAGCCTGTCAGTTCCTCCCTAGAGCAGAGAAAATCAAATCAAAGCTTGACAAACATGAAGTGGATGGTTTGCTGCTGTGAGTCTTCACAATGATAATAGATCTCTAAACAACTGATAAAGTTGTGGTGCTTGAAATTGATTGCTGAGATGAGCAGTGGTGCATACCACAGCCTGTCTTTTCCTTGCCACACATTGCTTAACTGGCCACTCATAGCCATGTGTCTAGATCAATATCCCAACATGTGAGAGATTCTTGGAATGTTGCAAACTGAAACAATGTCAAGGTAGGTTGAAGCTGCTGAAATGGGAAAGCACCTCAAATAATTAACATGTAAGCCCAGTGATATTCTAGGCTCCCAAGAAAAAAAAAAAAAAAAAGATGTCCAAAAAGGACCTCATGTCCTTTTTGAGTTATAGACTAAGTAAATTTTTAGTCTCCTTAGAAAACCATCCAGAAAGGGAAAGGATGTGTTTAACACATGCTTTCCTTTTGGTATGCTGATATATTTTGGCTTTCTTAACTCATTTTATACAACCCAAAGAGCTGACCTCCTGCCAGTTTCTTTGGAGAGAGAGCTTACGGATTCTAGCTTCTAAACTTAAATTCTGCAACTAAATACATCACACTTGCAGAAAGTTTATGAAGTATTTAAAAAGATTCTCTAAGTCTAAACTATAAAAGTATATTTTATCTACTCAACTCTGTCCAAATCTGCCCCATATGAAAAGCGAAGAGAGAAATCTTAATTTCGGGGTGGCAGATTGTATATCCTCCAAATTGCCACAACAATGTCTCCCATTTCGCATTCCCTTCCTTGATGTTCCTGTTTTCAAGATGTGAGGTGTCTATGTTCCTTCCTCTTGAATCTGAATGGGATTATGACTATAGCTGAAATGATATGATGTGATTTCTGAATCTAGATATAAAAAGTGATACAGCTTCTGCTTGGTTTTCTTGGGAGAGAACACCGTCATGTTATTGGGAACATGTTATAAGGAAACCAAAGCAACCCCCTGGAGAAGCCACTGGGAAGGATCCAATAGCCAGAACCTTCTCATTAGCCCTAGGTGAGTCATCTTGGAAGTTGATCATCCAGCCCCAACTGAACCACTCCAGCTCATTATTTTATGATGCAGCAATCAGATATCCCCACTGAGATCTAGACAAATTGCAGATTTGTGAGCAAAATAAGTGATTGTAATTGTAGTTTTAAGGTTTGGAGTGCTTTGTTAGGCAGCAAGGGATAACTGTATCAGGGAATCAGACTTAACTTTGTGGGGACTCAAATTTGGTAGTGTTTTCCATACCTCTGTAACAGGGGTGGGCAATGTGCAGGCTAAATAGGCCCTGCAGCCTGCTTTTTAGAGCTCATAGCTAAGAATGAGTTTTACATTTCTAAAGGGCCATTGAAAAGAAAACCCTAATCAATTAATCAACCAACCAACCAACCAATCAACCAAACAAACAACAAAGAATACGTGACAGAAACTGTATGTGGCTTACAAAGAGGAAAATATTTTTTTATCTGGCCTTTTACAGAAAAAGTTTGCTGACTTCTGCTTTATAATGATGTTGTTCCACAATATCCTCTTCTTTTGGCACTTAGTACAAATCAGTGCAACTGGTTTTGTGCCAGAAGACAAGCTTAACAATGATAAGAACTCTCAGGTATTTTTTTCTTAAGGCCTTATCGTAACTGTCCTCCTACAACCAATGTGTTAGTACATTTTCTGTTGCCTACAACAAAATAACTGAAACTCAGTAATTTGTAAAGAAAAGAGATTCATTTCTTACAGTTCTGGAGGCTAAGAAGTCCAAGGTCGAGGGACCATATATGATGAGAGCCTTCTCGCTGGTGTGAACCCTCTATAGAGTTCCAAGGTGGTGCAGGGTATTGCATGTGCTAATATGTTACCTCAGGTGGTCCGTCCTCCCTCCCTCCCTCCCTTCGTCCTTCCCTCCCTCCCTCCCTTCTTTCTTTCCTCCTTCTCCTTCCTTCCTTCCTTCCTTCATTCCTCTTTCCTCTTCCCTTCTTCCTTCTTTCTTCTTCTTCTGCCATCAGTTGCCCTGCCATGATAACTCATTAATTCCTTAACCTGTAAATCCATCAATCTATGGATGGTTTAATCCATTCAAGAGGGCAGAGTCCTCATTATCTAATTACCTGTTAAAGGTCCCACCTCTCAATATTGCCACATTGGAGATTAAATTACAACATGAATTTTGGAGGGGACAAATACTCAAACCAGAGCAACCAAACTGAGTTTCAAAAACAGTTGCACTTTTTATTGAGTACCTTCATGCAACCATGTTGATTTCCACCTTAAGATGTAATAGACTATTTCAAGAAAATATATTTTGGGTGTTATGTACCTCAGAATCAAAAATAATGCAGGAAATTGAAATTTGAAAACATTTTTTTGATATCTGTATGCATGCATAATGCCTTCTTTCCTCTTCCTTCAAACATATTTCTGGTATAGCTATAATTTCTTTTTTTCCTTTTAAAATTATTTTTATTATACTTTAAGTTCTAGGATACATGTGCACAACGTGCAGATTTGTTACATATGTATATATATGCCATGTTGGTGTGCTGCACCCATTAACTCATCATTTACATTAGGTATATCTCCTAATGCTATCCCTCCCCACTCTGCCCACCCCACAACAAGCCCCGATGTGTGATGTTCCCTTTCCTGTGCCCAAGTGTTCTCATGGTTCAATTCCCACCTATGAGTGAGAACATGCGGTGTTTGGTTTTTTTGTCCTTGTGATAGTTTGCTGAGAATGATGGTTTCCAGCTTCATCCATGTGCCTACAACGGACATAAACTCATCATTTTGTAAGGCTGCATAGTATTCCGTGGTGTATATGTGCCACATTTTCTTAATCCAGTCTATAATTGTTCGACATTTCTTATCTGAGGCCTAAACAATATGAATTTGTCAACACAAATATTTTGTATTCATATGTAATGTATATTATAATTATATATTGGAACTAAAGTTTTCCAAGGTGGAAATTGAGATAGAGGGTGTGAAGATACAACACCAAAAATTTTAGCGTTTTTTTTCCTTAGGTGACTGAATTGGCTAAATTTTAAGACAACATGTCAAAGTCAACTACCAGCCCAGAAGTGTATTAAGCAACTGTGCTATTCCATGGGTTCATTGTACCAGTGAAATCACAGGGTTTTGTCTAGAAAAATCACTTTCTCAAAGTTGTTCTTCCATTAAATAGATTTTTAAAAATCTTATCTTCAATTGCAGATTCAACAACTCTGGATATCCAAACTGTTACCAGTGCAGTATAAAGAATAAGAGTATTTTCGTATAATAGTGTTTGGATTTAGACAGGGAACTAATAGAGTTTGCAATTTTGAATTCTGCTTACTTGTCAGTGAATTGGGGAATGGGGTGACGTTCTGAGGACAAGAAGGCATGACAGAAATCTACCTAACCTGATGTGCTGAGATTGATTCATACTCCCACATTACATTTGCTTTGTGGATTAAAAAAAAAAAAAAAAAAAACTTTGGATAAAACACTTAGGTTTGAAAGCTAGTTTTGACTTGGCAAAAATTTTATTAGAAATCTCTTTGGCGTTTAAACTACTATCACTTTGCCAGTTGCCAGTGAAATGTGGTAATGGAAAATCCTGAATATCAAAGAAAGAAATGACTTTCACAATTAGAATACATTTAAGTACTGACTTACTCTGTCCTTTACCTGAGATCTTGGTGATTTTTAGAGAAAACAACATAATGCAGGCTTTATAAAGCTACATTAAATCTTTGATAGGTTGAAAATTGCTGTGGAGCTTTAATTTTTTGAAATAGGTTTTCAGTGCAAGGTAAAATTGATGTAATGACATAAAGAAGCTAAACAAGTAACAACCTTTCAAAGAGATTCAACATAATTGTTACAAAGTGAAAAACCTTTCAGAACCCCCCATACATTTCAGCAAGAATTGTGTTGTTTTCCATTACGGTTTTTATAGAGCCTCTGTAATATTGGTTCATCAAATGTGTGTCTGCAGAAATTATCTACGGAAGTTAGAGGTAGGAAAGACCTGCTAGGGCATCTATTTCATTTACAAGCTATCAATAACTAATGTAAGACATGACAATAATGCAACATTAAGGTTATACATTTAAACACAGAAGTCAGGAAATGCAAAATTCAAGGATCTCATAATAACATCAAACACCCACAGTACACAGATAAAATATTTTTGATTGCTAATTATACTGTTAAGTGTTATGCCTTAAAATGAAGCACATGAAATATGAACAAGCTAATGTTCCCTTGGGATACTTAAATATCCTGGCTTTTATGTTTAAATTGGTAACTTTAAAAGTTTCATTGACATAGATTTTCTTTTTTTGTTTCCTTCCTTTATTTTAAAAAACTGAAAAAAAAAAAAAGTTTCCATTGATCACTGATGTTAACAGTGTTAAGAATTACCCTCAGCCTCCATATAGCTTTCTGAAGAAGTTATTTTAAAAAGGGGCTGGTAAAATTAGCCAGAATTATGGCCTACATTCCTTAGGATGCGGTCATCCATGTCTCTGAACATCACCTGGTGCTGTGGTTTGACCCTTTCCATTTAAGCATGGAACTGTCTTCCCTGAACAAATTGATTTGGTGTCACATTTGTAAATTTCTCAACCTTACAAAGTACAATATAGAAAGAAATTGAGAGTGGTGATATAACCACATCTGATAAATTTTGATTTCAAGAAGGCTTTTTAAGAGGGTAGACTCTCCTTTTCAAAAGATTATTCTTAATTAGGGCAATTAAAAGGAAGGAAAGAGGTAAAGCCATTATAGGTGCAAAGCACAGTAGCAAAAATATACCTAGGTTTTGAGATTAGAAACTGAATATAAACTTAAATCAGAGATTTAAAGATGGCAAAGATGTCAGTGAGGTAGTAGAAGGAGGGATCAGGAAGTAGATGATAACCTTTACTGATACTTCATTGCTTAAGTTCTAAATGCTTGACAAGGCAGACAAAGTCTTCCCCACTCCAATTTACCACCTGTTTATCTCCAGTGGTAGGCAAATGACAGACTCCAAAGCTATCCATGTCCTAATCCCCATAACCTATGACTGTGTTGCTTTACTTAACAGACACATATATAGCAGATGTGATTCATTTAAAAATCTTGACATGGGGAGATTATTTTGGAATATCCCAGTAGGTCCAATGTAGTTATGTGGGTCTTGATAAGGAGAATCAGAGAGGATACCTGATGAAAGAAGCAGAGGTTGGAGTTATGTGAATGCTGGCTTTGATGATGGAAAGGGGCCACAAGCTAAGGAATGTGGGCAGCCTCTAGGGATGGGAAAAGGCAAGGAATGAATTCTGTCCCAGAGCCTCCTGAAGGAATGCAGTCATTGCTGACACCTTGATTTTAGCCCCATAAGACCATTTTGGGCTTCTGAACTCTGGAACTGTGAGAACAAATTTGTGTTGTTTTAAGCTACGGTATTTGGAGTAATTTGTAATAGAAAACCAATGCACCTGGGCACATTCATAATGGTTGCATCATATTACTTTGTCTCCAAGGTGTCATCTATTTTAAGACACAGCACTAATTTCATAAGACTTGGAGGCGGGTACAAAATACAAACATTTCTTTTATGAACTAATAATAATTTATATCAATTACATATTCCTATCATTTTAAATAGCATAATTAAACTTGGAGCTCAAGTTTCCTTTACAGTCAGAGTTTAATGATTCTTCTGACTTTCTTTAGGCTATGAGAAATTATGTAGTTTGGCCTTGACATGCTGCTTTTAACAATGCATGTTCATGACTTCTTTAGAGACAGATATTGTCATTTCGAGATGTTTTGTTTGCATTTCCTACTTGTTAATTCATGATTCCATTTTTTCTTTAATTGAATTACATGTTGGAAGTTTAATAGTTTCTCTTGAAAACCTAGTAGAAGCATTTGTCAGGCAGATGTTGGTGCCTCAGTGATAGTCCATCACAATGCATGAATCAGCCATGCTATGCTTCACTACTTTTAAAAGTCTTGTGATTTATTCGAAAACATTGGCTCTGTCTTCTGCCTCTAATTGCATTACCTGTTTGCAACAGTCTTCTTCATATGCAAGCTGCTTCATAGGCCTCATAGAGTAATCTTTTTTGAAGACATTTAAGTCCCAATTGGATATTCATATTTCAGTGAAAATTAAATTGCATGTGATGCTACCAACGCAATGAACTCAGACAAGTTAATGAACAAACACCTTTCATGCAGACTAGTTTTCTTCACTCAGAACAAAAACAAATGGGTTATATCTTTCAGCTGAAAAGATTATTTGATATTGATTACATAATACGTCTTGATTTTTAGATACATAAAACTGTGAAAAAACATGTCCATCAGCATCAAAGAGATATGGTAATAATATGAATAACAGCTAATACAGCACAGTCCAGATGAGGACACTAAGGCTGGGAGAAGATAAGTAACTTTTCCGAGATCGCAGGGTTAGCTGGTGGCAGAGGCAGCATTTAGATGCAGTGGTGCTGGCTAAAGCCTGAGCCTTTGACCACTGCACTCTGTTACGCTCTTTCCTGTTTCCACCAGCTATACTGAACAGCTCGGTGGTCTGTGAACATGTTGTTCTCTTTCTAGTCTCAATTTGCACACCTGGCAATTTCTCTAAACAGAGTGGTTAAAAATATGTGCTCAAAAGTTAAGTGATTAGAGCTCTGGCCCCACTACTTACTAACCATGCCTCGGTATCCTCATTTCTAAAATGCAGATTTCTTGGTACCTATGTCATAGGTTTGCAGTGAGGATTATATAAAATAATACAGGTAAAGGGCTTAGTATTAATTGCAGGCACACAGTAAATTCTACTTAATAAAAAGGAAGAGAGGAGGAAAATAAGGACTGCTGCTTATGTTACTTGCTTTTGAATACATTCCACCACTCCTCACAGCAAATTTTTCATATCCTTCAATTTGATTACAGTCAGAAAAAATTTGGGGGATCATCTACTTTGTGCATACCCAGTGCTAGCTTCACTATCATCAAGGGAATTAAGGGAGTACAAGAAATGTAAGAATGCTGTGCAACGGGGAGCGCTCCCACACCAGAATCAATGGCAGACAGACTGTGAGCAGTGGTCCTCTTTTTCTCGCTCTCTCTTTCCTCCTACTGCTTCAGTTAATGTAATATTTTTGGAATACCTTAATTGGGTAGACTTGTGTAAAGCCCCATCTTTGCCACTGAATGTTGCTTGGAGAAGGAGGGTTGATGGGAGACTCTTCAATCAACACGTCAACCAGTCTTGCCCCACTGCTCAAAAATAATCTAGGTGCATTTCTCCACTATAAATTGGAAGTGAGTAGGAGAACTCTGATGAGGTATTTTAAAGATTACAGCCTTAAATTTTGAAAAGTAATGACATTTGGTCTTTGTTGTGTCAGTTCCTTGTATTCTATTTCAGAAGGTGCCTCTCTAGCACAGGGAGTCCTGTGCATTGCTACTCCTGGGCAAATTTAGAAGATGACATTATCTGCCACCTGTTCAGGACACCACTTCACTCACCTTTCCCTGTTCTGAATATACCCTGGATCTTAATGCAATTAGCACAGTTCATTACTAATGAAGGATCTTACGTGACTTTGTGCTTCGTTCTCATAGTCTAGGCCACTACCTTCACTAATCATCCGGGCTTTCAAATCCCCACATTTACTGAGTATAATACTTCCTTGAGGTATTTGTAAAACCTTTACTTGTTCTAAAGATGTGGTGAGCTAAGTAATAATTTCTCTTTAAAAGTGTTTTCTGCACAGTTGAGTTAATGGAGACAGATCACTTTAACACTTAAGATAAATGTATGTGTGAATGCACACCCACATACTATATACACTCATATATACATATAGATTCAGCAGTAGCAAAGAGGAAGTTTGATGTCATTTAAATAAAAGCTTTGATTTTGGAAAAAATTGAAAATTAGTAGACACAAATCTCAAGGAATGGGATTTTTTTTTGAACTTAGGGAAAACCACTATTTTCTCTATTCTCTTGACCTTTGGAGTATTATTTATCTGGTGGGTTTCAGCAAGATTTAATATTTGAAAAAGGTCATGTGGAAAGCCAAATTCACATACCGTATTTGAATAATGTAGGCAGCAGAGGTCTAGGGAATTAGCGTACTTAGATCAGGAAGTATGAGTTCCAGTGCAGTCTCATTTCTACCCGTGATTTGTTGTTTGACCTAAGGTGAGTCATTCTCTTCTTTGTCTGTCAAGGGTGATAATGAGATCTCTTCTTTCTCTTTCTAATATAGATGTTGTAAAGAATGCAATAATCTCCTAACTGGCCTTTCCCCTTTATACACTACCTCTGGAGACATCTTCCTAAAACACTGTTTTGCACTTTAGCCCTCTGTGCAAAAACCCCCAGATCTTTTCTGTGGCATAATATCCAGGGTTCTTCCCATTTGTAATCCCAAGCAATTACTGACCCTCTTCAATGTGACCTGTGCTGCGCATTTTAAATATTAACTCTTAATCTTCATACTACCATGATCATATTTAGTAAAGATCATGCCTTTTAAATGTAAAGAAAATAAAATCTTTAAAAGCACAAGTCTGAAGTCATGTCTATTGGATTCTTGGCTCATGCTCTTCCCACATGCATATTTATACTGCTGCTACTTAGCTTGTGCTTTTATGCGCACGCACACACACACGCGCGCACACACACATTTTTATTTATAACTTTATATTCATGCTCTACTTGTTTTCAAAAAGGATACAAGATGGAACAATAAAATTCACATGTATAACAATGCTAGTACATTAGTAATGAAGCAAAACAAGAACTATGAAAAGGAAGAAGAAGCAAGCATTTTATCTCTAGACTGTTCCCCCACACCGTTTACTCCACCACAGTTGCCCTGTGATCACATTCAGTTTCTTGCGGGGACTGCTGCAAGGCCACCTATCTTGTATCCCCACTCTGCTGTTACCCCTGTATAGTTCATTTTCATACAGAGAGTAGAGTCACTATTTTAAAAGATAAACTATGGTATCTGCTTAAAATACTGTGCTGGCTCCATTATTTTTAGGTTACAATGTTATTCTTTGCCGCAGTCTTCAGGGCTATGTGTGATCTTCTCCATGCCCAGATATCAATCCTCATCACCTCTCATTCCTTATCCACCTCACTTCAGTCATGGGTGGCCTTCATTATGATCCTTCGGGACATCTTGTCTAGACAGTTTTGCTTTTGTTGTCACCTAAGCCTTTTATGTTCTGATCCAAGATCATCATGTGAATGTTCCTTCTCATCATGTAGACATCAACTCCTAGTTTGCTAGTTCTCAGTCAGTGTTTGGACAGATAAATTATTCTTTTTTAAATGTCTGCATGGTAAATGCATATTTTCAGTGGATGAGTTAACTGAATTAAGGTGTATCTGTTTGCCCAGTCTTCTCAACTACAAAGAAAAAAAAAATACCAAAATGATCATGAATACATACTAATATACTCAAGGGAAATTGTTTTTAGGAATAATTTCTTGAATTAGAATTACTGGATCAAAGACTATGTGATTATTATTTCTGATATATTTTTCCAAGTCAGAGAGTTTTTTTATGTATTTATTTATTTTGAGATAGAGCCTCTCTCTGTCACCCAGGCTGGACTGCAGTAGCATGATCTCGGTGCACTGCAACCTATGCATCCCCGGTTCAAGCGATTCTTATGCCTCAGTATCCTGAGTAGCTGGGATGACAGGTGTGCACCACCATGCCCTGCTAATTTTTATATTTTTAGTAGAGATGGGGTTTCGCCATGTTTGCCAGGCTGGTCTTGAACTCCTGGGCTCAAGTGATTCACCCACCTCAGCCTTCCAAAGTGCTGGGATTACAGGTGTGAGCCACCACGTCTGGCCAGAGAGTTTAATTTTAAAGCATAACTCAGAAGACAGTTTTTAGTCCTTTTAGTCCAAGCTAAGGTAGTCATGATATGTAGCTTTATGAAGCTCTAACCTGATCCAACGATAGAGCTTAGAAATCCTTTAGGAGTAAATGTCTTGAATGGTTTTCCTTGATGTGCACTTTTCTCAGCAGGGTTTTATGTAGGAAATTTTATATTGAATGCAGCCTCTCACATTTCCTATTGCTAACTAAAGGATGAGTCGTAGGCTCAGAAGTACTGGAATAAAAACAAGAGCTGACCTCCTGCTATGTACATTGGAAAGTCTGAGCTGTGTTTCTGCCAGGCTGGAGGGTCCCAGGCTTCTCTATGGGGATAAGCTGGGGGGTCCCTTTGCTGAATACCTGTCCTCTGCCTTCTCCATGCTCAGAAGGGCTAGCACCACGGTTGTCTCCTTCAGAAGTTTCCCCTGACTATATCTCTCCCTTTTCTTTACTCTTTCTACACTTACTGACTGCATGATTTACTTGGTCCTTAAAATATACTATACTTTATCATTTATTGTTTATCTAATTTATATGTCTTGTTTCCCTCACTTGAATAGTGTGATGCTCAAGGGTAGAGATATTATCGCACCCTTATTCCTGTTTCCACACCTGATGCAGCAACCCACACACTAATAAAAAATATAAAGAGGAAGAATGATCATCCCGCTGACTTTCCATTACTGCCTGTAGCGTCTGGACCTCTCACCACTCTTTAAACTAGTCTCCCTTTGGCCTATGATACTCAGCATGAGGCTGTTAACCCAGACCAGGAGCTGACCACAGGTGTGGAATATTTTCATTCCACATGAATTTCAAACCAATAGGAATCATTTCCTCTGCTTTCTTAGCGTTTCCTAACCCATTGCTCTCACGACTAAACATTTTTAGGACAAAATTTCCATCACAACTCATCGTTAAGCTTAGTCTAAGGAGAAAACAAGCTGTAGCCCTGAAGGAAAAAAGCATCAAAAAGTTGTTAGTGAGAGCAACTTTTGGTTATATGGCTAGTCATATGCATGACGTGTCGGCCACAGTATTCCTCCTCTATAATGAACTATGCAGAGAGGTCTCTTTCTCTCTCATACAGACACATATGTATGTATGTGTGTGTATGTATATGAATGTGTATGTGCATTGTGTATCTGTGTGTGTGTGTGTATATATATGTGTATGTGTATATATATGTGTGTATATATATGTGTATGTATATATATATACACACACACACACACGCATCTCAAAAGACTGCCGAAATACAATTTCTAGATACAGTCATTATTGATATTTTCATGCTCTGGCAATGTAACATTTGACAGGACTGCACCATTTTGTGCTTTTGCTACTGCAAAGCTTAGTGTTGCAAAGGCTGGGTATGAAGTGCATACAATGTGAAACTTTTATTCTGATCTCTTCTGAATTTTTCACAGACTGTGGGCACTCAGTCCATTGGATTGGTGCTTTGTTTTCACACCATACCTTAGAAGTTTACATGTGCTTCTTTTGGCCTGTTTCTAGAAAGAATAACATTGGCTGTCTAATGTTCTTTGAAATGAAGGATTGGGCATGTAGGCACCGTAATATGGCAGGAGCAAAACCAGCTGATTTTGTCGAAAGTTTAATTTATTAGCTTTGGCTTTTGATGTTGATAATGATTGACTTGCTACTCTTTGTTATGAAAAGAAAACCATTGTATAGAATGCTTAGTGCAAATTTGGTATAGCCCCCTTTGTCAATGAATGGTTAGGATTATTTCAGTTCTTAAGCTGTTGCTAGTTAATATTTGACACATAAAGTGTAGCAAAGGAGAGAGAAAAAGTAACTATTCAGTTAATTTAGCCTCCACCCAGCTTTTTGCCTCATTTTAGGTTTCAATGTTTAGATCTTTTAAAACCAATTTTCACCAAAGTAAAACTTAGCAAACTAAGGCTGTCCTCATAATAAATGTGTTATAAGTAAAGACATTTTTTCCCCTAGAGATTTGACTGCTTCTCTTAGCAGCTATTAGACCAATAGTCCTTTTTATAATTAAAAAACACTATATATATTTTTAAAAATGCCTCAGTATAATGAGGCATTTCTTCGCCCACAGTAAGTCCATAAATGCTTCCTAGTGACACTATGAAATCTTGAAAATGTTTTTTTAGTTTAAGTATTTTACTGCTTTTTTTATTTCTATGTTCGAAGTCCATTAGAAAATAATTTAAAATCATTTAAATATCTCCCTTCTACCATTCTCTCATTCACTAAACATTTTTTGAGCACTAACCATTTCTTATGTAATAGTATGAAGATATCTGTGCTTATAAAGCAGTTTTACCTTCACTTTTAATTGTACCAAAGCTTGAACATCAACTAAACATTTTTTATAAAGACTTCAGTATTGATATATCAGTACTTTAGGTAGGATGCTGTGTAATAGTACAGAGTATTTTTAATCTGAGGATCTCAGAAATACAGTGGTAGAATTAATAAAGGCTAAGTCGGTAATGAGGGGACATTGGTAAGTCCAAGTAGGCTCAGTCTATTTAAGGCAGTGGAAAGAAATGGAGACAACATTGCAGGCCTAAGAAACCTAACTCTGTAGAGTTGTTTGGGTATCACTGACTTTCTGAGGCAATAGAATAATATTTGATGACTATGAGAATGCTTTTTTAATGTCCCATCTTTATTCAAGCAAAGACCCAGAGGTTAGAAAATGTCAAGCTGTTTCCTTCAGGTAGGGCTGTGTGAAGGTGATGTCTTCAGTCTGCACTGTTAAATGTCAAAGATATTAGTGGATTTTAAACATGGTCCTTATATCGATAAAAGTTGTGACTGTGGGATAATGAAACTAAAACTATTAGTGTTTTTAAAAACTTTTCTTATGGGAAATCTCAAACCTATTCAAAGTAAGCAAAATAGCATAATGTACCCTTATGTACCCATCATCCTGCTTCAAAATGTATCAATATTCAGCCATTCTTGTTTTATTTTTCACTTCTGCCCACTTCCCACCCCTACTTTGTTATTATTATTTACAGTTCTATTTTGTGAGATATGATTTACAGATATTAAAGTGCACAAATAACAGCTTTACAGTTTTCACAAATAGGTGCATTCTGTAACCCTGCCTATACCATAATGTGCAATGGGATTTATGTTTACTATTGTGGATGCTATATATTCTGTAAGTATTCATATAAGAGAGAGAGAAAAAAAAATTCTCCATCCATCTACTCCCTGATTCCTAGGCATGGTGGTTAGGTTTTAGACATGGGCTCGAAAGACATCAGATAGATGAGCTTTTGTTTCCAAGTTACTAGGAAAAATTTTAATATTCATCTGAATTACAGACTCTCTGACATATCCTCTTCTTATACCTCTTCAACATATATATACACATACATATATATATATATATAAAACTATCATGAATTGGTGGAGAAAGAATCAGTGGAAGAATCTTCAAGTCCTATGTTAATCCTCAGAGGCTTTTCTTTGTTAGAAAACTGGCTGAAATTAAATTCACATAACATCATCTGAGGCTTTTACTTAGATGAGAAAATATTAGTTTTTCCTTTTGATCCCAGTAACCCATTTTTGGGCTTTAATTCAATAGCTTAATCATACCCGTAGATGCCTATAACGTCTTCACAAATCAGGAAATTAATAAGCTAGTTTATCCTGATGTGTCTTAACTGTGGAAGTTGAAGTCACATAGGTATGGTTGAGTGGTAGGTGGGCCATAAAGGAATCTCTGGGGCATGTTGGGGGGCATGAGTAACAGGCAGTGTGAATTGAGAAGGTTCTACTCTACTTAGATTTCCTCCTCCTAGTTTTGTCAAGCCCAACCAGTTCATGATACAGATCACTACAGATGAACAAGACTTTAATTCTATGTATCAGAGATATTCACAATATTTCTTTCCTCTGTTGGCATGGAAAATTGCAAAGTAGTACTTAGACATTTAAAAAATGAAGTCAGAATTCTTCACTCCTTGCCCAGATGTTATTACTTATTCATAGCGAGTGGTATTTTGTGAGGCTGATCATTATCATTCTGCAGAAAACTGCCTATATTCCCATGTCACTCTTGAATAATCAAAATCCAGAACTTCAATAAGAGTGCTCCTCATTTACAAGGTTAATTCCTCCAATACTGATGTCTACAATCTCACCCACGTTTCAGAGCCGAGAATTTATTGCATACAGCATAAACTCCTTGGATATGCAGTGTAAATAACCTTATTAAGAATGCAGTAAGAGGATATACGTTACTGTTCTGTTGGGTCAGAAGGGTAAACACAACAAGAAAATGAGATATTTACCACTAAGTAGTCCCGCTGATCTATTTTACTGTGCCTTTTTTCATTTTGAGCCTTTAAAATGTAGGCTGCCTTGATACTCTGTCTTCACCTAGACATTCATTTCAAAATTCTAAATTCTAGAGGATGTGTGAACTGTCCCAGAGGACAATACCAGTGCCTATGTGTTAACCTAAGTTCGAATTGAGATGAATGTTTCAGGTGAGAGTGAGTTAATAGTAAATCTGCTTTTGCTTTTGTGCTGCAGGCGTTTCTATTAGGATTCGATGTAACATATGATGGTGAATTTTTCCCTTCCGGTATAAACAAAACTCAGTTGATCTACATCTAAGCAGCACAACTGTAAGTAGAGGCCAGAGCCAAGGCAGAGCAAGATATGCTAACTCTTCGGCTATCTGTTGTGTATGGTCTGTATTTCCAGTTCAACTCTAAGTGCTTAGACAATAGAAAGTTGTTCTCTATTTCTTTTCTTCCTAGAGACAGCACCCAGCATCAAAATGTGCAAATGGGAATAACTCCATCAGCCAAGTGGTGTACTGGGACACAAGGTTACATATTATATAATAGAAAAGCCATATCAAAGCTATAATATTCTCAGAGACATTCCCCTAAGAGTTACTCAGCATAGTACTGTACACTTTTCTAGTCCTTGAAACAACAACATATTTTAGGAAGATATCAGTATCTTTGAGCTTGTAACAGCTCCTGTGATATTCCTTTACCTCATAATTATGATTAATAGATTACTATTTGCTATATTACAAGTATTGTGAAGTGGAGTAGAGTCATGAGAAAAGCGTTTGGTTTTATGATAATCCCAAAGCAAGAGTCATAATAAGCGCACTTCATAATCCAAACATTTCTCCAAATAAGTAGATTGTTGAGAGTTATGCATTTGGTTCATTCTCTGATTTGTGGGGAAAAGACGAAGTTCCTTTCCTTTTCTTTACCCAACACCCACAAGATTCCATTTTGAGTTAGCTTGCCCTATTTATACTTACCTAAGAATCTAAAGAGAAAGGTGATTTCTCAATTTTTATTGTCCAAATCTATGCCTCATAAAAGTAGAATGTTTACTTTAGCTGCTTAAATGTTTCATTTAAATCAGATCGACATGTTGACTATCAGTAGCAGAAAGGAAAGCAAGATAACTAACAGAAGACTTGAAGTCATGTGGTATAAGGAACAAGAACCTAAAATTTGGGAGGAACGGGTCCACCTCTTCCAGGGGCCTTTGAATTCGAATGCACCAAGGTAAAGTGTGTTAAATGAAACCTGAAGAAATTTCATCAAAATGATAACTCCTTACTCATTGTGGTGCCAAATTATCTTCTAAATTTATACTAGTATGTTCCGTCAGTGTCAGCTATAACCAGATAGACAAGTTGTTTCTAATTCTGATTTTTTTTTAAAGTCTGAATCATTGGTAAAAGAAAATTTCTCCTTGTCATGTTCAATTTCTTTAAAAGAGGCCTGGATTGGGAGTGAGATGGTATTGGCTCCATTTCTTGCCCTCGGGCTAACCAGCTGATGACCTAGGATCTTTTGCCCCTTTGGGCCTTGGTTTTCTCTTTGTTAAGTGAAAGAGTTGGGCTGTATGCCTCCTGAGATTCCTCCCAGCTCTAAAATTCTCTATTTTACATCATTTAAAAACTATTTTATTTTTACTTCATTATATAATAGGAATCAATGACAATTAACTGTCTTGGGAAATGGAAGTCTGTGATGGGATCTGACAGAAATGCTTGCTTTCATAATACATTACTTTTATAATTAATATGACCAGGCATGGAAGTCATAAAGTTGTACACTACGGATCCCTTCACAGAAGAGATGTCTATTAGGAAAATCAGATGATTATCAGAAAACTCAGACAAAAGTCTAGATTAACTTTGAAACCATACCAATAGATTGTTATGCATCCTTCTTTACTATAGAAATAAACCCGTTGAGAAGACTACGTTTCTAAACCTAGAAAGGCACCCTTTTCTGTGGAGTAGGCTTGACACACAACTACACAAGTTACCTTCAACTCAACACATAATCGCAATATGTAATTCTCAACTCTTGTTTACCAGGATTTCGCCCTTCTGAAGACCTTGGGTACTGCAACTTCAGTTATGTAATTGATCTTCTATTACTTATAATTTTGGGGTCCCTTCCACTGTGGAATTTGTCTATACACCCTTAACCTCAGTATCAAGATATTTATATATAATCTTTTAGGATGGGCACTTCTCTAGATGGTTGATCAAATATATTGGTTATGGTTAACTTCACTTGTAGAAGTTTATATTTTGCTTACTTTCTCCTCAAATTCTAGATAATTTTTACGAACTTCTTATGTTAGAACTTTAAAAACACCTGCTACATTCAGAAGTTCTTAAAAAATAAATGATTTTTACTCTAAACCACAGTTTTAAATGTTTTAAAAAGAATGATTACCTCTAGTCATCTTCTAATCCACTGCTGTAATTCAGAGCCTATCTTTCTCTTTTGAATGAAATCGTTCAGAATTGCATTTTCCAATTATTTATGGTGTCAACATGTTTCTTTTATTTATACAATGAGGTGGTCAGCTTGAACATATTGTGCAAATGTTATCAGAAGTAAGAGCTCACTATCAACTTCACCAAAATGAAAGTTATCATTTTTGAAGTTATGATTACATATCTAAGTGGATGATGCTTAACAAGTTTATTCTGCAGGTTCTGTGGAGGTAACTCATCTTGAAATGCCATTAAGGTGTGATTCTCCTCAAATTTAAATTTTTCTCAGCACTCACATGTTAGAGATTGAAAATTATTAAAGTATACTCTTAAAGTTTTTTTTAGTTAATGTATGAGGCTGCGCTCCAAGGATTTAATTGCATTCTTGAACATACCTTGGAAAGAACCGAAATTGCTGAAAAGTCTTGGTCTTTCCCAACTCTGTTGTTCTGCAGCTGAGTGGGAATACAGATAAGTTATTCAATATTTATATAAAATCAATCTCAAATCTCACCAAGTCTATAACTAATAGGTGAGTCATTTAAAATTTTTATTTCAGGCATTTATAGAAGCCTTGATTTTCAAATATATATACATATGCCATCCTTTAGGAGTCTACCTGGGATAAACAATCAATTTTTTAAAATTTACAATCTATTCTCTGCTTTAAATTAAACAAGTAGAAAGGCACAATATTTAGTTCTCAAAATATTTCATTTCAATGACTGATTGTATATTTGACTAGTATTTATTGATATCTAACTATTTACTAGAAACTCTTTTAGGTACTAGTCATGAACACAGTCATGACTCTGTACTCATGGACTGCCATAGAGTGATGCAGATACCCAGTACTATCAGCCAATGATAAGAACTATGAAAAAGATAAGAGAGGCGTTACCTTTTTTACTGCTATGTTTATTGTCCTGAGTGCCAACATAAAGGTTCTGAAGCAGAGCAGAGTTACAATTATTTATTTATAGCAAATAATAAAATGCTATTTTTCCTATCCTCCATTATCCGCCTTTCAGCATGATACAATGAGACTCAGGTGCCACTCTAAACATACTGGGTTTGTATGAAATATCACAGAGGCAAGGAGGAGCACCTAAACCAGACTGGGACTGGGGACACATAAAGGAAGTTCAAGAATTAAGGTTGTTTTTAGCTGTATGTCACAGAAACTTAACGCAAGTGCTTGATTTTATTATTTTATCTTATTCTTTATGTAACAGTCTGCAGGCAGAAAGTCAAGGGTTGTTACGGTGATATGATCACATCGAAGTCCCAGATGCCGTCTAGCTTTTAGTTTTGCCATCCTTAGAGTAATGTTGTTTTCCTCATGCTTACAAAACAAAACAAAACAAAACAAAACAAAAAGTCTATTACCCTTCTGGACCTTATGTTTCAATTCTAAAAGGAGAAAAAGGGAGAAGATGAAGAGCAAAAGATACACTGAGTAGATTTGCTCCATTTCTCATGAAGACAGTCACACTGAAAAGCCCAACCCTGTAATTGCCATTTACACTTCTTTGCCCAGAACTGGATCACACACCCATCTTCAGATTCATGGGATTGTGGAAAGCTAAGTATTTTCAAACAGAAACATTAGCCATTAAGTTAATTGCTATTCTATTAGAAAGAAAAATTAAGTGAATAGATATTAGGAGGACACTTAAAAATGTCTAGCACAGGGATGATTTCTGCAGAAACTGAGAATGAAAGAAAGAAAAATTCTCAGAAGACCATCTAGAGACTTACAGGAAAGAGAGATTTCTTGTCATTTAACTTTTCTTCTTCTTCTTCTTTTTTTTTTTTTAAAGAAACAATGATAAGAAACAGTCTAAAAGCAGAATGACTGTGTTCTTTGGTTTCTGTGAGTTGCTATTAAAAATACTGTTCATATCTTAGTCAATGGTCCTTTATACACTCTTATGCACTAAATCCCCTTTTCACTGTTTGACATTTGTCCTTTAAATTTTTCACAAAACTTTTATTATATGTACTCTTCTTATTTATAAGATTATTTAAATCAGTTTAGAAGTCTAATAATAATCTAAACAAACGAATGTGATAATATGGTGAACTTGAGGAAGCATACTTGATTCTTAAAATATTTTCTTAACCACATATCTAGTACAATGGACCTTGAGATCCTCAATAAACAGAATACACAAATGTTGACAAAAACATACTGTCTTTGTTTTCTGCTGCTACAGCAGAATATGGCAGACAGATCAATTTATACACAATAGGAGTTTATTTGGCTTATCATTCTGGAGGCTGAAAAGTTCAAGATCAAGGGGTCACATCTGGTGAAGGCCTTCTGGCTGCATAACATGGCAGAAGGACAATCACATGGTGAGAAAGAGAAGGCGCAAGAGACAGAGAAAAAAATGGGGGTCAGATTTATGTGTTTATCAGGGGTGTACTCCATCATTTTTCCACCTTTTGGCTAAGATCAAGTGTAGGAGGACACTCCTTGTTCTCAAGATAATGGCATTAATCCATTTATGAGGGCAGAGCCCTCATGACTTGGTCACCTCTGATAAGCACCACCTCTTAATACTGTTACAGTGGCAATTGAATTTCAACATGGGTTGTGGAGGAGACATTCAAACCATCGCACACGCCCACACATACGACTGCCCAGAATATTCCCTGTGTAATGTAGGAATTATACAAAAATAAAATTATGTTAAAAACATGTTAAACTATCAAAGATATAATCTAATTCCTTAATTTCAGCATTATATGGAGTATTTGTTTCCAAATCCTTCTAAATCATTTTGTCTTGTATTTCTTAAAACTTGAGGAAGGCACACACCTCCTCTGAAAAGAAGGAAAATTCCTTAGGATGAATATCAGTAAACACAATTACCTATGGAGTTTCCATTTCTTGCTGAAACAGTGATTAAAAGCTGACTTCTGTGAAGCTGCTTATTTTAGTAATGCCGAACCTTGATTTCAAGGTGAGAGCTCAACTGTGGATCCAAGTCAAATAAATCTTCACAGATTAACTTGCAGGATCACATGGTTCAAATGTGGCTATTCGGTAGTCTTATGCCTCAGAAAGCATAGAGAATAATGGACATTCTTTAGGAGAAGAAATCATAACCAAGAGGGCACTAGGCATGATTTACACAAGGCTAACAACATTGATTAGGTTTTGCACAAATTATTCTTGAGGGGTCATTATATCTGTATGAAACTCATTTTCCAGACTACTGATCGTATTCATAAAAGTAATAGTTTTAGTGTTTTGTCTCCTGTTTTAATTTTGTATTTGATCTATTGGAGAGTCTTCCTTTCAGTGTGAATTATATTTCCTTTTTCATCTTGATTGCATATTGATCTGATTGAACATGAATATGTGGAACCATTGCTGCAACCTGGCTTTTGACATCTGTAGACTGGGAGTTTATGGATGCACTCCCACCCTGAGGACATTTTACTTTTTGTATCCAGATAATGAGTAAATATTTGCTTAGAGTGGAGTTCAGAATCAGTATTGGGCAAACACATACATTTCTTTACTTTTGTTTTTTCTATTACTACACAGATTATTATTAAAATTACTATAATGTTAATCTCTGATTTCTCATGAAAGCCTGAAATGCTGAAAATTAGGACACCACAGAAGTGCTGTTTTCAAAGAATGTCGTTCAAAAATTCGTATGCACAAAAATGCAACAGATTGCTAGCTACACTAATATTTATTACACCAAAAAAAAGGAAGAAAAAAAATCATTAGTTAATTTACTCTGTTCTAAAGCTTGTTAGACACCTGGTGGCACAAATGAAGTAATCTTTCAGCAACCTAACATTGGTCTTTGGAAATGGTGAAATCAGGAAGCCACTTAAAGTTTATTCCCCTCTCTATTAAGAATTCTTTTGGAGAAACAGGAGAGTTGCTGTTTGGCACCTACAAGTGCATAGGAAACCTGCTGACTGAGAACTGGCCTAGGAATCCAAGTCTTGAATGGATTCCTTGTTCATGAAGGGCTTGCTACAGATGCCTGTGTTCACAGAGAGGGTAGGGAGCTGGGAATGGTGGTCAGATAAAAATTCCAACAGATTCGTGTCATGCTTCAAAATGTAATATTGTTCACCTTCCAAAATATTTATTAGACTAAATAAAAATATTATTTGACCTAATAATTGTTTATGGAAAAGTTAAAAATGTTTTGGGAAATAATTTTTAAAGGACCCAGTTCCTAAGAAAGAATTGTGTCTGTTGCAAAATAGTCTTTTAGTGGCCTTAATATCCCCAGCTGTGTTCGCTGTGGGGACAAAATACATCGGGTTTTAAATAACACGAAGTGGTTTCAAAAGTTTTTTTTAAATAGACAAAGTATTTAACTGTGGGAAAAAAGGATGAGAGCTGGAGGCAAATTGGATTCTATTTTTCCAAAGCTGAAAGTATGTAAAACTGTACCAAGAAATCCTTTGCCCAGCAAAATTAGCAGATGGTCTAAATCCCCTTGGGGTACACAGGCTCAATTCAATGCTTATTTGGGATTATTCATTCAAAGGGTATGATCTCTTCTGAAAATTTAGTAAGCTGGATAGAAATAAACTGTATTACTAAATTTGAGCTTTATAATTTGTCTAGTATGATTTAAAAGGAGTTACTTATGCTTTGGAGAAACAAGAATAACACTCACATAGGTTATTGCTAGTGTTAAACTGTTTTCTTACAGAGTTAACTCCTATATGGATTGAACTTCTGGAACAGGGCTTGGTGAAACAAGTATGATTCTATCATCTGTATTTGAGATAAAGCTGGACAGATAGTGAAAACATGGGAGACCAGAGTTAGGTCTCCAAAAGAATCCTTCCCTCAAGAATAATGAGTCAACTCAAATAGAATGAAGTTTATTGTGAATAAATATAATTTCTTTCATTTTGGGTATGGACAAATAAAAACTAAAAAAAAATTAAATTATATGATAGGAGAGATGGAGTTTAGCAGCAGCATGTGTAAAATTAGCTTGCTGTATTGGTCAGGATTCTCCAGAAAAACAGAACCAATAGGATATATCTCTGTCTATCTCAATGTCTTAATGTCTATCTATCAATTTATATATCTATCTAGGGAATGTTTTAAGAAAGAAATTGGCTTATGCAATTGTGGGGCTAGGAAGTCCCAAATCTATAGGGTGGGCTGGAAGGCTGGAAATCCAGTGAGGGGTTGATGCATTCTGGAGCTTGAAATTGCACAGGTGGGAACCTCAGGTAGGGCTTCCATGTTGCAGAATTGCTTCTTTCTTGGGAAACCTCTGTCTTTATTCTTTAGGCGTTCACACTGGATGAGGCCTATTTACAAAATGGAGGGCAATCTGCTTCACTCAAAGTCTACTGATTGTAAATAACAATAATATCTAAAAACCATCTTGATAGCAACATCTAGATTGGTGTTTGAACTAACAACTGGGCATTATAGCTTAGCCAAGTGGACACATAAAATTAATCATCATACTTGCTTAACAAAAATATGTTTTGGGAGGCATATGATTTGGAATACTTAAGTAGTAGAACTTTTCAATCCTGTGTGGTATGCTCACTAGCTCCCACCTAGAGGATTATGTTTGATTCTAGAACCAGACATAGAGAAGAGGATGCTGCTATACCAGCGTAGGATATTTAGAAGTGAACATGATATTAGGGAGGATTTAACCTATCATAAGAATGATTGAAGGAACTAAAGTTGTTTTGCCTGAAAAGTGGAAAAGTTGGAGATGATGTATAGCTGTATTCAGGTTGCTATATTGAAATATATAGTGCTGTCACACATAATTTGTATTGTTCCAATAAAAACGGAGGAAGAATAAGTAACTGTAACAGAAAGAGTTTACTTCAACATAAGGATGAATTTACTGATAGTCATCGTTGCTCCAAAGATAAAATGGACTACCGCCCATCAGGAACTGTGAGCTCTGTAGGCGGTTTACAAGCACAGACTGGCTTGTTTCATTTGATAGGGATGTATGTATATATCCCTCTATATACACACATATGTGTATATATATGAGTGTGTGTGTAAGAGAGGGAGAGACACTATGAGACTAGGCACATGAATGGTTAGAAGAGATTCAAACGTCAAGCGTGTATTGGATTATGTAGATGGCCGCTATAATTATTCAAATGATTTTTGAAATAATTCTTGAATTTTATTTGACATTTGAAAAATTTGAAGCCTATAATGATTTTACATGGCTATGCAGAGCTAGAAGAGAAACTGGTTTGACTTCTGCTAGACTACACTTCAATCATCTGTCCTTTGGTGTTTATTACACTTAGTTTTTATCAAGAATAAATATAGAAATAAACAAATAAATATTAATAAATGATTAAAATTAAATGTCCTTATTCTACAGCTCACACTAAGTCATAAAATTTTTTAAAAGGCTATTTTTTACCAGTAAAATTAAATGACTAAGACCATGTTGTGTTTGTTTCTGGGTGGGGGTTCACAGTGCAGGCAATGATCTTAGGACAGTCATAGACACTTTCTCCAAATCAATTTGAAAAGTTAATTATTTGTGTCGGAAACTTATTCACATTCATTTAATAGCCTCATTGCTACTTATCAATAGGGTAGTGCTTATTTTATATTATTAAATGATTTATTTAATTTGAAAAGTTAATTATTTGTGTCGGAAACTTATTCACATTCATTTAATAGCCTCATTGCTACTTATCAATAGGGTAGTGCTTATTTTATATTATTAAATGATTTATTTTCTTTCTTATAAAAAATCTATATTTTAATTTTTTAGAAAACTCCTTTATGGACAATGGTTTTATAAAATCTGTTAGACAATGACCATCCTGAAACAAAAATTAAGTATATGGTGCTTTTTATATGCTGAACATATATACATGCAACTTTGATGCTGAGCCCCATGGACATTCCCTATAAATGGGTATACGAAATCTGCCCTTTAATTCAGGAGAATGCCAGTACTGGCTAGCTGGGTAGTGCTGTCCAAAAGCAATCAGATTTTAGTAGAAAATGATCCCATAGTAAGAACATATTATCGACTTGTCAGACTTCTAGATAAGGTGGAAAACTGGAAGCTCAAAGGTTTAATCCAGTCCAAATATGTGCAAATGATTAAAAAACATGAGCAGCATATAAAATTTGGGTGATTTCAATATAAAATTCATGTAAAAATTAGGTGATTTCAAATAAAAACCTTGATTGCCTTTTTTTTTTTTTTGGTAAAAAATGGAAGTTTCTGGCAATGTTGGATAACGCATTCCTGGATGGCAGTAATCTTCTGGAAGAGTATAGCCAACCATTGCTACCTTGAGGCGAGGAGGCGAGCTGTGTGCTTTCCATTTGGACATGATTCCTGCTATTTGCTGGATATGTTCACATGCCCATTCACCAGGTGGCTCTTATCACTTATTTATATCACCTTCCAGCCTTGGTGGTCCTTGAAGTTTGTTTCCTGTTCTAGCGAAGAAGGGATTCTCAATTTAACTACTGGGTTCAGGACAAACTCCCACAATTCTATAATGTGTATTGAAAGTATTGCAGTAGCCTGTTTCTAGCTTGTATGTTGCTTAGAATTGTTGGTTTCGAAAGGAATAGCACTATGACAATAGAAGGATGATTAGAACAGTTTTTCCTACCATTATCCAGTTTGTGGCTTTCAACAGAGATTTGCTGGAAATACAAACCACACTTTCAGTGCTTTTATTGTCAAATAGAGCAGTATTGGCGAGCTGATACAGTAATTGCACTTTAATAGCCATCAGCACTCCAATTTACAATTATTTTAAATTTAATGCTTTTGATTAGGCATTTCCAGAAATAAGTAAGCTTAAGTAATCCAAGAAACAAGGAAATGCCTTACAAATCTGGGAATGATTTAAAAGCTTTCTTAAAGTTATTCAATATCAGTTACCTAGTAAAGCTAGTTCCTAGAATTGATCATCTGTAAATAAGTAACTGTGAAGAAATTACAGTACAATAAATCCTGTATTCACCATGACTTCTTCATTGAAACCATCTATAATATATCAGCAAATCTTATACATAAGGGGAATTATTTAAAAATACCCAAAAAACAGAGGTTTAAGTATCATGCCATATATGAACAATATATCAGTATTTCCACTAATGGTCTTAAAGTAATAAATTCAGCATTTAAAAAATAACATTTTCCCCTTTTGTGGTAAAATAATATGTACAATACAATAAAGCTTTAGCCTTATAACTGCTTGCTAACATATCAACTAACAATTCATGCTGATCAAAAGTAAGGCTAATTTATTCAGCTTTTAGACTCTGAGATTAGAAATATTTGGGTAAATCACTTGTTGAACTGGGAAATCGATTGTACTTATGTATGAAGCTTGTTTGGGCCTTCTTTCAAGTGTGGCTGAGTCTGTTCTTATAATTCGTCTACAATGCTGTGTGGCCTGAAATCCCATTAGGACATAGAGCCAATTTATTTGTGTATAATAAGAGTATCTCGACTACAACTCATTTTGTAACTAACTGAAAAGCCTATAGCTCTCCTATAATTTAGGTCTGCAGCAAGAAAGTCATTACACTGTGTCTATGAGATACCAACATACTAGTTAAAAATAAAAGGTAAAGTGAGCTGGGCCAGGGTGGGGGTGGCGGTGGGATCTCTGATGTTCAAAACTATTTTCTGGCTGCTGGATTAACTGATTATTTCAATCCAAATGAAAAATCAATATAAATATATATTTATGTTGCTCAGTTTAGGCCCATTGTAAAGCAAAAACAAAGGAACTCTGAGAATGAGGCTAAACATTTCGATGGATGCTACAAATGTCATGAAGCATAGGGGTTTAGAGATAGAAATTTCTTACATTTGTTTTATAATGTGATGTTTTAGTGTGAATCTAAAACTTTGCTTTAAAGAAAAAATGTAATCTGCTTTTCTCATATTGAAAAGGTGCTTATATTGAATAATATAAAGGACATAATCCTCCCATAAGCAAGATCCTAAAGTACTGACTTACGAACGATGCTTAATTTACAGCTCCCTGTGACAAGGAGGGCTTTTTACTTTCATTTTCCAACTGGAGTAATTCAGTCATTGAGAGTTTAGTTATATGACTTTTAAAGGATGACAGGAATGAGCCATTTAGTTTGAAGAAATAGATACCAGTCAGAATGCCTTCTTAATCTAAATTCAGCCTTCTTTAGGGAACTAAAGGGCACTGGTCACTTTTCCTCTGATTATGAAACATTAAGTCCTTTTCTGGACAGGATAACTCCTGAGCTTTCCACTTCTGGTGCTATCAGATAGTGATGAATATTTCATATGCCTAAAATTATTCCCTGATAAAGCATATGATGCATGTACAACTAATCAAATATTCAGCCAAGTCACCCAGCTTGTAAGACAAGAAATCTCCCTGATAAGGGGCTCCATGTTTTCCAATAACTGGTAAAATTTCCTTTGAAATTCTGTGAAATGTATGACATTGTTGTTCGTCACATTTTAAAAGTAAAATAGTCACAAATAATGTCAGCTACTTTATCTCAACTGTTTTATCTTTTCCTTGCTGAACGCCTTTAGTGGAATTGCTCCTGTCTTTTTAGCTAACCAACTTGTAGAGTATGTGGGTAGTGGTATTCAATATTTATGAAATGCTCATTTTCTCATAGGACAGAGCTACTGATATTTTTCTATAAATGACAGAATTTGTTAATTGCTACTTGAACCTGTTGCATTTTCATTTTAAGTGATGGATATGCGTTCAAAGCGAAACCTGAAACATTGCTTGAAAATATCTAGCTTGATGCTTCATTATAGAGTAAAACACACAGGAGTCTCTGGAGAATGAGAAAAAGTTGCAGTTACTGTCAACATAATCAGGAAGACCTAAAAAAAGTTTCTCATGATCACTTAAATTATTTATTTACTTATTTATTATTGATACATAATAGATGTACATATTTGGGGGTACACGCAATAATTTGATACATTAATGTTTTTATGTTTTTAATGAGTGCTTAACCCCCTCAAATACAAGACAGATTATATTAAAGGTATTTGAAAAATCAGTAGACTCATGCACCTCACATTTGTTCATGGGTAGATTAGTATTATAAGTATGCTTTTTCATGGAGCTGACACTTCCCTGCAGAACATGAGCCTGGTTTTGTTTGGTGTAGAAAGTACCAAGCTCTCACTCAACACTAAACAGAAGATAGAAAGCAGTGTGAATAGCTTCTGGCTATTATATTTTTAGTGGTTACATTAGATTTTAAATTATTTACCATTTAGGGTAAGAGTTTGGTCCAGGGGGTTGACTAGAAATTTTAAGAGGCTGAACTCTTAGATTTTAATCTCAGTTTGCAGTAGCCATAGGCAGCTTGCCTCTATCCCAGAGGTAATTGAGAACGTAAATGTTGTTAAAGTACCCTGAGCCAATAGAATAAAATGACATCTTATAAAGGTGTAGGCCAGCGGAATTACTGTTAGCGCAGTGTGCTTTTTTTAGGGTAGCCATCATTATTAAATGGCAGATGGAGTAATACGAATCAATACAAAAGGCTTCAATCTTGCACACAATTATCCCTAAGCACAGTAGTGCATTTCAGTACTAAAATAGCAGCAAAGTATTTCACTACTTCACTATGGCCAAAACATCTTGAAAAGTGTTCGCTGTGGTGCCTGTATCACAGCTTCCCACTCTTCTTTCCAAAGAGGAATCATAATAGCTTTTGGAGCGGAATGCTTAGATGACTTCCAGTTGGGTCCCAGGTTCCAAAGGCTGGTGGAGGTGGGAGTTGCTTGGAGGCCCCTAAACAAAAGCAGAGGTTATGAAGCAGTTTCAGTGTCTAGCTTCCTCTTGACAATTGGGTCCTGTTGGGTTTGTTTGCATTGTCTGCCTCTTAGTCATTATTATTCCAATCAAACAAGTTTTCACGGTGATATTCCATATCCTGTTTTCATCACTACATGAAATGTAGTATTGAAAGGGCCCGGCATCTTTCACGAAGCACAACAGGACATTGATAACTGTGCAGATTAGCTCCCCTTCCAATCCCAGGCCTTGTTTCTTTATGATTTTTTTTCAGCAGGCTTTCCCTCATCAGGCTGATGATAGCTCACTTCACATATACCACTCACGACATCTGTACAATATAAAATACAAGATCAAACACAGGTAGGGGGAAAAAAAAGAGGAAAGGAATGAAATGAAAACAAAGAGAAATAGAAGGAAACAAAGGTCCCTAAAAGATGAGCTCAGGTTTCATGGTGGTGATGACTGGTTTTATAAAACCTTGTGAGACCCGTGGAAGCATTTGCTTGTCTAAAATTCAGTTTTTTCTTTCTTTCTTTTTTTTTTTTTTAAAGACATTTCAAAAAGACCAGCTCTTCTCTTATTTGAAGGCTTGACTCTTTTCTGAAAAAGTTTGGTAAGGTCTGGCATTTGAACACTCAGCCACATGCAGCAGAACCTAGCACATGGAGGACAGCTGACTCCACAGAACCAGGGACTGGGGTAAGTGCCCAGCACTGAAGCCACCTGAAGTGACTAAAAATGCTGTCTTTTTACTAAGCATGGAAGATTCAGTTTAATTTAATAATGTTTTCTCTTTAACACACAAGACAACCTCCAGTAAAACTCCTGTAGTTGTTGTGGTTCCAGTGATGGTTAAAGTTTGGCCTGGGAAGTATCTTAAATATAGCAAAAGGAGGTTACAAACATCTTCCCCTATTTGGGTGCAGGAAGATAGAAACAAAATTGTATTTTGTAAACTTCAATTTATCCCAAATATTTGTATTATATTTGGAGAAAGGACCGAGTCTTTTGGCAGTTTCTTCAATCTTGAGGTTGAGGCTTGAGGTCAAAAGTTGTGCAGGATTTGCCACACCTTTGTGTTTCAGACATGAATTCCAACCACAGACTTTGCCAGCAGGCTACAGCCCACACATGCTCCATGAATGGAAGCAAACAGTGTATATTTTAGATTTCTTATCAGGGTTCTATTGCACCAGAGAAGCTGGCTGGATATGTGTGGCATCATCTCTAATTACAATGATGATATGATAATTGAAAGTGATTATGGTGTGATTTTCTTTTAAATAAAAATTATTCTAATGATTAGCCTAGTATTGTTAAAATTGACATGGAATGTCCCATAACCTGGGAGAAGTTATTTATGAATAAGGGGAAACATTGTGATTTCCATTTCTTGGGTGATCTCTAAGGCTCCTTCCATTCCAATGGCTTCTTCCATTTTGCCTTTGGAAAAACCAGTTACTTTTTGGTGTTAAGGAAGAGACCATGTTTGTGTATCTGAGATACTGATCTTTTGGGTTTTCAGGGTTATGACATTATTCATTTTGCTCCTTTGAATTGGTTCTTATAATTCACTTTAAGGGTCAAATAAAAAGTAAAATCAAAAACAGTTCTAAACTGTCAGTTTAAATAAATTTGGTAGCAACAACGAAGAGGTTGAATTTAGTTAGACATCTAATATTTCTCTTAATACATAATTGAAAATCTCTCTTTATGATGTTACTTTTCAGTCACTAGCTTTCCCTCATGTGACACATTTCAGAACTTCCCTTTGAATAACTGCACCTAGTTTTGTATTTTTAAGTTTCCCTGTGTAAGTTTTTATTTATTTTTTTACCATTATAATACTTAGGTAAATATAAAAATCTAAAAATGTGTTGTATATATTTTCATTTTAGAGATTTTTCAGAAACAACCTCAAAAAAACACACACAAAATTATCATTATTGTTAATAGCCATATCATATAGTAACAAGATCATGGTAGATATTACAGCAAATTCTACATTTCTTTGTTTCTCTTTCTCTTGTTTTTCATGATTCTGAGAACTAAGGGAAGATTCTACATTTCTTTCAAGATATTTAAAGCTTCTTTTCCCCTTAAAAGGGCCCATAATGCAGAGGTAACAAACCACTGAATTTTTTTTTTTTTGCAAGGTCTCCTTATTTTAAACGTAACTTTTGAACCCCTGAACTGTGAGCAGATGCTCAGACTGTAATCTATTCAGTTATGATATCAAACAGTAAATGGCTAAAGATACATGTTTTCATAGCTTTTTCAGTAGCTTGAATAACATTAAGTTTGTGAGTAGAGAATGATCATCTTTTGCATCATTCAGAAATGTTTGCTTGCAAGGAATTCATCTTTTTGGTTAATTTACCTAATTTGTGCTTTATTTTCTTTCTGTATTTAAGCTGGAATGTAAAGTAGGTCAAGGCTATTAATTAAGCTTGATCTGGTTTGCTGTGTTTGTCTTCATTATAAAATGGTGTAGCTGGAAGCCAGACACAACAGCTCTACCAAGACGCGATAAAGTAAAGCACTAGACTGAATTTTACAGATTCAGAGTCACTGCTGATTATTATTAGATGTCTAGGTTGATTTCAAGTGGGAAATTATAGGAATTTCAAACTCTCAAGACTTGAATGATGAGGTAAAGAAAGGTACACCTTAAAAAAGCAGCTGATCAATTCCACCAGTTTGAATGAACATCATGGTATTTTATTGCTAACGGACAATGGCCTTTATCAAGGCTTACAAAAGAATATATCAATGAGAGAGTACTGAAAGACAATATTTGCTGAAATGAATTTCCTTAGAAATATATTGTGTCCTGTCCCCCAGATTTATATGTTGTGTGGTTTATAGTCATAGTCTAATTGTTTATAGCAGGGTCAGCAAACTTTTCTGTAAAGGGCCAGATCGCAAATATCTTAGTTTTTGTTAGTGTCTGTTATGGTTACTAAAGTATGCTACTGTATCTCAAAAGCAGCCAAAGAAAACTTAAACACAGATAAGCTGTGTTCCAATAACATTTCATTTATAGATACTATACTTTGAATTTCATGTAATTTTCACTTTTCATGCAAGGTTATTCTTCCTTTGATTTTTTTCAACCATTTGAAAAATGTGAAAACAATTTTTAGCACATAGACCATAAAAAAATAGGTGATGCGCAGAATTTGGCTTCCCGGCTGTAGTTTACCAATCCCTTGGTTTACATTTTAATTTTCTGGAAGTCACAATAAGATATCCTAGAACATCAAGAAATACATTTAAAAAAACAAAATTATATACATGGAGCTTTATGGATTTTTTCTTGGAAAGTGATAAAAATATTTAAAAAATTATGAAACCAAAGTTTTGTAAAGTGGCTAAGCCACAAGAATAGTAAAGTTAAAGTTATACCAATATAATAATTTTGTTATTTCTATTTTTGTATCTGTGAAAAATAGAGATGCTGAATTCAAAAATATATTTAGTTTGATTAAAAGTTACCTGAGGCCAAATGAAACTGTCAGTGGCTTTGTTTGTAAACTTAGGATTCTCTATAAAACGAGATTAACTTGAACCTTTCACTAACATTGTAAGTTCTTGAATCTAAAATTTCACCATTCAAAAAGTAAGAGAGACTGAAGACCACTTATTGTTATCCATTAGAATTTAAAGTATGATATTTGCTCATATGTGCTTATCTGAGAAAAGCCAGAGTTACAACTACACTATCTCTCAGTTGAACACACCATCATTACATGATAGAATATAAATCTTGTTTATATTACATGAATTGTACTTTGAAATTAAATCATTTTTCTTTATATAATATTATGGAATTGGAAAGAATTTGTGACCAACTTTTCTTTATATTTCAAATGTAATTTATCACAATTTTCCTGTAATAAGTTATAATAATTGAATAATTTTTAAAAACTACTCATCTTTTAGAGATTTAAAATTGTTATCCATAGAGTACACACATTTAAAAAAACTTTTGTGCATTTGTGTATTATGTATTTGTGCTCACGTATTTGAATTTTGGCAGAGCAATTCTAATTAGAAACCTATTGAATAAATATTTAAAAGTAAGGTAATATATTTCTATTTTCTAAAATTATTTATCAATTCTATTAAAATGTGTGCCATCACTGTCAGTGAAGTGTAAAGGAGACTTAGTAGAAGATTGTATTGTTTTATTTTTTTTAGTTTATAAAAATCAAAGTTATTTACAGGGCATAAAAAGTACAGCTGAACCTTGTTTTAAAAAGTGAACCAATTAATTAAAGCTACTTATAGAACATAAAAATACTAGTGAGACTTAAAAAAAACTGAACCAAGGAACTCACTAAATTCAAGCAATTTTTAATGTGAGTTTTATATATGTGGGTACAATTTCAAATCAATTTCTAGACCCCAAGTCCCATTTTCTTTTGTATTAAAAACATACAAAAATAAATATACATTATTTCTAGTGATGGGTAGATTGATTTGATGAGTTTAGTTTGATTGATGTTTAGATGAAATTGAAAAGTTTAATTTAATTAATGATGGAATGTTTAAACAGTAAAGCATTATCTTGAGGACTAAATGTTGACACACTTAATTTTCTACATTTTGATGATATGGCACTATCCCCTTTGTAGCAAGGTAATCATTCATTTAACAAACATTACTTGAAAATCTGCAGTGGATCTGGCACTCTAGCAGCTCCTAAATACAAAGACAAATATAATACTCTTCCTGTCATGAAGCTTAGAGATTTACTAGGAAAGAACAAAGATGTGCATCCAAAGAGAGATTTTGCCCCCTAGGAGACATTTGGCAATGTCTGAAGATATTTTGGGGTGTCACGACTTGTGGGGGAACTATTCCTGGTATATAATGGGTAGAAGCCAAGGATGCTGTTAAATATCCTACAATGCTGTTATGGCATCCTACAACAAAGAATTATCTGGCCCAAAACATCAATAGTGCCAGCTTTGAGAAATGCTGATCTAAATGCATAGCATTTTTAGAACTGCTGTTATAGAATGACGCATAGACTTTGATGAAAATACAGAAGAAGTGGTCAATTCTATGTGCAAGACGGGATTGTTTTGATAGAGGAGTGTCTTGAAAGAAGAGCGTGGGAAGATTTTTGAAAAGCTGAACAGAGAGATGTCTTTGTGGAGGGTTGGTGGGCTTGGGAAGAGCTGCTTTATAGCTGGAAGCAGTAAAGTGAGCAAAGATACGGACACAGAAAACAGCTTATTGAATTTGGGAACCGTAGTAAGTCTAGAGTGGATACGATGGGCATAGGGAATAGAAACATTCTATTGGGCAGATAAGAACTTTTTTTTGTTGTTGTTTTTTGCCGTGTCGTGGAATTAGAGCTTTCTCCTGAATGGTGTTGAAAATAATAAAGAGTTTCAAGCAGGGACATGACATGCTCAGGCAGTCTATTTATAGGATTCATCAACCTTGGTGTGAAATGTCATGGTTGTTTAAGAAAGCACAAAATGTTACATCATTTGATCAGAAAAGAGCCACAGAGAGAGCGAGTCTCTCAGTGGGAAGAGGGATCCCATCTTTTTTCCTTACAATTGTTTTACTTTTGGTCCAAACCTTTTCACTTTATTTGTAAGAACTCTATCAAAGAAATACAAACTGAATTCATTTTCAGTGGGTTCATAAACGCGCGATGTTGCTGATTGGCTGACTCCTTCAGGCTTAAAATGCCATGTTGTAGCATCAGGGAGCATTATCCTTTCTTGGAAGTTCTGTTTTCAGATTCTAGCTATGGAGTCATGGTGAGGAAAAAGTAAATATGCTTACCAGTAACAAAAGACAACTAGAAATGGAATCTCAAGTATAGCAAAACCTTATTCCTCTATCTCAGTAGTTTGTAATCTCAAACGCTTATTGGAATCACTGCGGGAGAAATTTGGACATTCATATTTCTTAAAACTCCTCAGGTAACTCAAATTAGCAGTTAGGATGCAGACCATTATATTATCTTAACTCAAGGATCTCTCCTATAAACACAGAATATTAATCTTCCAATTTTATTTTGGCTCCATAATGATTTTTTAAAATATTTTTTTCTCCAGGAAACTCACCTTCTTATTTCCATTAAAAATGAAAATAAATGTGCATTTTCTAAGCATACACCAACTTTCAAAGAGTGGCTTTCTGACATTGTTACAGTACAAGAGGGACCTCGACTATGATTTCTCACCTAACGTTCATGAGTTAGGTGAATCTCAAGTAGCGGAGAGATAGCTAGAGATTTCAACGTGGAGTTTTTCAATGGTGGCAATGCATACTCTTAAAAAGTCCTATTTTGTGCTGCGCAGCTCTGTAATTGATTGGTTAACATGGCTAGTAAGCAGTGTGCTAGCCATGGAAAGGCTGAGAGTTTGCTTTTCCTGCAGCCCATTCTCTACTCTTCAGCTATAGGTCACATATTCCATCCTAGGTAGCTGCTTTGGAAATGGGGGTTTTCTTACTAGAGTGCTACAGGAGAAACTGTGTACCAATGCTAATTCGTCCTTGTAAAAAGTAATCAAAGATGTCAGTCTTAATCCTTTGTTTACAAATAGTCATTAATTATCTGCTCTATGTAAGGGGATGATTTTCTTTTATCCGTCAGGAAACAGAAAGGAAACAATGGTTCAGACTTTGTTCCCTATGAATTAATTACAACACTGCATCAGTGAGCAAAGGAGGAAACACTATTGTTATAAATTGTCCTTGTCTCTCCAGTGTCTTGAATATACATATTTTTGCATTTCCTTTCTCTGCCATCAAGTTTTCCCTTTGTGAAAAATTTTCTTCTAGATACAAATTTCCTTCTAGGTACCTTCATATTTTTCTCCTTTAATTCACAAATGAATGCCCTATATCTATTCCCTCTACTTCCTTACCATAATATATATTTATAACAAGCATTCTCCCAAGACACACACAACTGAAGAATCAATCAAACTCTATAATCCAACTTTGAATCTTTACCTAGAACTTGGGAAAATACATTTTCTCTCAACATTGTTCTTGTAAGTGTTCAGTCTTGGAATGCTAATTTCCTCTTGTTTGCTTCTTCTGTGAACCCAGTCAAAACTTGTCTGTGGGTGGGAAGATTCAGCCCATGGGTACCATGCTGCTGTCTTGTTCTAAACCAGTAGCTTTTAAACTTTTTGACTATGATTCACGGTAAGATATGTTACATAGTGATCTAATATATACATACCTATAAATGCATACAAAGTACATATATATTTTATGAATACAGTACATACACATTGCTCTCTAAGATGTTCCATTCTATTCCAATACTTTCTATTTGCTCCTATATTATGCTATCCTATTCTGTTTCATGAAAAACGCTGCTCTTGACTCATTAACCAATATTCTAGCACATTGTTCATTGCAAATCATTGTTCTAATCTAATCCCGTGATTTTCAGCAGGGCCTGTGGAACAGGGAATTAGTAAAACTCTCCAGGGTGTGTAGGTAGTTTGAAAAATAGCTGTTTTTATTTTGTTGTTGTTGTTGTTGTTGTTGTTGTTGTTCCATTACTTTGATTTCTTTTTAGTGAAGAAAGCTAATTTATTTAGAAGTTCAAATATCACATACAGGAGGAAATTTGACTGTTTTATGTTTTTCAAATATCTAATCCCTGATCTTCTTCAAGTCCATTTATATTTCATCTTTGTTTTATGGCACTGACCAAGGAATAGACCAAAGTAAACAGCTATTGTCATTCAATTGGCAAGTAGTTATGTATTTCTGGATGACATCTTTTGTGTAAGTCTCTGGGTAGAGATAGTTTTGCCATGATGAATCTTGATTTTCATACTGTTCTTGATAGAATTTTACCAAAATATTATGAAATTTATTATATATTATAATATACAGAAAAGGTGGAGGTCTTCATGCCTGTCAATGTTTATGTTCAAATTTGCCAAAAATCCTGATTTACTAGATATAATGCAACATTATCTGCAATCTGAACCAGAATAATACATCTTTCTGCTCACCTCCTCCCTGCCCCCGGTCCTAGCACCAGTAAAGTAACTTTTCCTTTGACAGAGATCCATTGCTAGAACAGCTTAGCTTGCCTACTGTGGCTCACAGCTATTTCTAGAGCTTGCCTGGTGTTTCAGATCCCAAAGAACATTTTGGTTATTGAGATAGGAGGTGAAAGTTATGTTTAGCGTTATGTCTCATATCCCCAACTTTGACTATGATAGGGATATAATTTTCTTAGAATTATGTTCATCTCATCCAAGACACAAAAGCGTGTTAGCTATCTTCTTAAGTAATAATTTTCCTTCCCTTCAATGCTTTCATTCTCCAATATCTTGACACCATTTACTTTGATCCTTTAAATAAGTTAGTCTTATTTCTACTTCTATGCCTTAAGTCTACTAGATGAAATATCCTTTGCAAATTCTATAACTTAGTTATATTATATTATATTTCAAATATACAAACATTGAAATAGTATAATTAGTATAATCGTTAACATTTTGACATATTTCCTACACACACGCACACACATACATGCACACACACACACGAACATTTTTTAAAGAGCCATTTCAAAACAATAATACTGCCACTACTTAAAAGTTAGAATTGGGCTGGGTGAGATGACTCACTCCTGTAATCCCAGCACTTTGGGAGGCTGAGCAGGTGGCTCGCCTGAGGTCAGTAGTTCGAGACCAGCCTGGCCAACATGGTGAAAACCCGTCTTTACTAAAAATACAAAAATTAACCAGGTATGGTGGTGCATGCCTGTACTCTCAGCTACTCAAGAGGCTGAGGCAGGAGAATCGCTTGAACCTAAGAGGCAGAGGTTGCAGTGAGCCGAGATTGTGCCATGGCACTCCAGCCTGGGTGACAAGAGTGAAACTCTGTCAAAAAAAAAAAAAGAAAAAAAAATCAGAATTCATACTTAATTCTTTCCTTTTAATTATTAATTTCCAATGTAAAGATTTGTGTAATGGTTATCTTCATTTGTCTATGAGTGATTTTATGAAATCCATAAAATAGAAGCAATTAGTATAGTGCTAACTGAAGTGTTTAAAACTAAGGGCTTAAATTTTAGGTTCTCCCAGATTTCAATATTGATTGTTCAGTAATACTTTTGGGTATATATGCTACTTGATCCAACTGGCTAAAACTTTTGTGGATGTGATTTCATCATGTCCGAAAGTATCATATTTTGTGGATGTAGTTTTATTGTTCACAAGCAGCTATAAATTTTAGAAATTATTATTTCAGGAGATGTTTTTAGTTGTCTTCTTTTATATTACTTATAGCAATAATGCAACTATTTAAGAAAAACATTTAGCCACTTGACATCAATTTCCAGATCTAAAGAGCAAAGGCAGTTCTGTTTGCTTCAGCACCTTCCTGAGTGAGGTCATGAAGTTTAACATTACATCCCCTCAAACAGGTCAACAACTAATTAAAAAAAAAATCATGAACGTTAATGAGAACAGGGTTGAAAATGTGTTTTGGGCAGAATAAAGTACCATTATAAATTATAGCAGCCTATTTTATTTTGTGATTGTTGCTTCCTAAAGGCCATTGAGAAACAAAAATGTAGACTCAAAAAGAAATAAAAGTATACCACCAATAGCGACTTATTTTTTTCACGTAATTTTAATTTTGCCATTTCTGTCTGGAAGGAAGGATAAAATCATCCAAAAGCAGAAGGGCTAATGTTTCTCTTTAGCAATATGGAGATTAGGCTGTAAGATCTCTTGCTGATTTTATCTCTTAAACAATGACCAGAGGGAGATATGAGTGTTTTGGGGATTCATCACTTGCCACCTCTTCAATTGTCATGGATAAAGCAAGAAGACAATGGAAGATCTCTAAATCATTTTGGAATAGTAAAGCCTACATTCTGATAAAGGAGGTGATATTTGAAGGTGGTCTTAGGGAACGTATTACTATTTTATCCCCCAGTTGCTAAAACATCATAGTTTCACAGGCACTTTATCTCTAGGGCAATACTTCATTTCACATATGAAGTATTTGGCAGTAAGACCCAGCATGTGACATCCCCAAGAGCACACACACAATTAGGGACAGAATGAGAACCAGAGCCCAAGCCTACAGTTATATTTATTCAAGGGAGTGCCCTGGTGTATGGCAGAAATGACATGTTACATGAAATACACAGACAACATGAAAACACAAATATCTCAGTGAGCCTCTAAAAGTTGTTAGCAGGCTCAGCCCTCTACTTATGGTGGCAAAGCATTTTTTTTTCTTAAAAACTTTCACTACCATTAGATCATAAAGATAGTTTCCTATATTAACTTCTGCAAGTTTTACTGTTTTTAATGCAATTATTATAAAGCTGAAGTGCTTCCCTTTGATTAAAAAGTTTTTGAGGAAGAAACAGATATTCTATGCAATTAGTGAAGTTACATCAAACTGGTATTTTTATTAACAAACTCAACTATATATTCTCGGAAAAAAGAGGGAAGTGCTATTAATGAAAATAGTATGTGTAGTCTTCCTGTTGTTTCGGTCAATGAATTTATTTATGACCCTGTATAAATGTGAGAGACAATATCAAACAGATTTGCTTCCATTGGTTTTAGTTCCCATATAACTCTCTTAGTGTGAGCATCTCACCTTGTAGTCTATGATTTTACGGTTTAAAGAAGTGAATCTTACATCTAACATGGCTTCTGAAGCAAAGCAACCACTTATTTTTGTGTTCACTATGATGTTTTTGATCCCCTACATTGAATTATTTAAAAATATATTCTAAAGTTTTAAGAATTAATATTCAAATAAAAAACTAGGCCCAAATCTAGTCATTCCTCAAGATTTTAAGTTCAAATTCTGACTTAAAAACATTGAATAATAATTTTTAAGTGACCTTTGAAAAATGTTTCATCTTATATACAAAGCCAGTTGATTGATGTACTGAAAAGGAAATCAAATATACTACATTTTTAGTAGGGGCAGTTTAATATGTTTACAGGAGTTTAATTATCTGCTATTAAAAAATCTCAAGCATTTAACTAATGCTTAAAAATTAAAAAATAAATTTGTTCAATCTTAGGTTTATTAAATAACTATACATATATATATGTAACCTTGGTTATACATATAACCTTGGTAGCATTTCAGTTTTACATAAGAAGTTTCAATTGTTTACTTGTTACACATTTTAAGTCATAATAAAAAGACTAACTGGTTACTTAAGTAGGTCAAATTCTTTAACACATTTGAACTGCTAAAAAAAAACAACATGCATAGATTCTTTAACATTAAAATATTTATCTAATTGTTGATTCTTTTAAACATGTGCTTACATATGCCTAGGGTTAAATGATGCTCATCCATTTGAAATGCATTTATCTTCTAAACTAACTGAAATTACTTATTAGTCAAAGTTTTGGCTGAGACCATGGCTAGATTCTTATTTGCAGCCATCATGCAACATAATCCTATTTATAGTCTATGTAAGGACTTAATAAATTAGGGAAGCTCATTTCATTGTCGTGATAGCCCACACAACTCATCTAGCTCATGTGTCTAAGTATCTAACATCCCTTAGATGCAAATGACACATTACCCAATTCTCTCTGCAACCATGCAGCTTTTAATATTTGATTAAACTTTGCATTTCTTGATTCTTAACATATTTGAATAACTTGTCATGCCACTTTATTTCTGATTTGACAGAATCTTGCATTTTCTCCCATTCTTCTGGTCTGGTAGGACCATGGAATTACAAATTTAAAATGTTATCTGAGGAAGGGAAATTTCTTTATTACAAGAGACTAATGGAATATAACAGCCAAATGTAATACATAATCATTTTCACTTAGTTGTATTATCTCCTTGGCCTATTTTAGGGTTTCCTGGACTGGGGGGAAAAGCTATGTAATACGAATTGAGAAAGTTTGACTACGACTTGATATTGGATTGTAACTTTCTTGAGACTGATAATGCCATTGTGGTTATGTGAAGAAGGGCCTTATTCTTATGAGATGTGTGTTGGAATATGGATCAAAATGTCTAAAACTTACTTCCAAATGACTCAGTGTCCACCACTACCACAACAGATAGATGGATGGATAAATAGATGGATGCATATGTGTTTGGATAAATACATAGATTAAAAAGATGAGAAATACAATATCTGATTGGAATCTCCATGTCTCAAGGTTGTATTAGACTGTTATAGTCCTAGTTTCTGAGAATGTAACTTGTGAGTCTTTCTTGATTCCTTTTTCATACTCATTCTGCACCTAGAATGCAACAAGTCCTGTTATTTCTTTTTCAAAATAATATTTTCAGTATGTTTACTTTAATGCACCCCTAGTAGTATATTGCTAGCACTCAATTCAAAGGTGTTCAATGATTTTCCATTCCACTTAGGAGAAAAGGTGCAGCCCGGCCCTGCTGCCTACAGGGAGACTTAACTTCTGGCCCTCTCCTCCTAGCTCAGGATGATGGACTTTCTTCCAAAACAGTTTCACAAACTATTGACTGTTTTGATATTTGAGGACCTATGGTCATGCAATGAATGCTACCTAGTTGGCCTTGCTCCAGCCTTCATCTGACTAACTCGACTCAGTCCTTCAATACTTTTCAACTATTGCATTTCTCAGAAAGTCTTTTCTTGACACCTGCCATCTAAATCAGGTTCTACTGTGCTTTACTTTTCTTTCATAGCAATTGCCTAGTATATTTTGTAAACATTTTTAATGTGCTTGATTATTAATTTAATAATTCCCTCTGTCTTTAGTCTATAAGCTCTGTGTGGGTAAAGCCTATGTTTGTTTTGCTTACTACTGACTTCCCAGGACCCTGAGTCCAACACTTAGAAACTGCTCACCAAAAATATGTGAAATAAATAAGTTGATTAATTAACAGAAATCTCAAAGAGAGGAGTACTATTGGAAAAAGAGCTGTTTTATTCTTAGGAAAGGGTTGACAAAGATGTGAAATTATATTGCCATTATTTGTTGTTGGTGCCCATGAACATACTTTTGAACATTGGGGCGTGGGTTTATATTCAGCCAAAAGATATTGACATTGTGTCCCTTGTGATTGATTTCTGTGCTGTACCTTCTCATAAATATTTTGCCTATCATCTCTATTGAGAAAGAAATATATTTACTCTGAAGTAATAATACTAATAATCAAGTTTATTAGAGGGAAATTAGCAATTAAGATAACTAGTAAAATTATTATTTTATTATTAATTTGTTATGATTACACTTCATGAAAGGAGGAAGGAAGTCAATATGCTAGCATATCTTCAATGCTACTTCAGAAGAATAAAATGTGCAAATATCTTGAAAAGGAACCTGGTGAATTATTAAGGGAAAGCTTTTAAAGTGACGTAGTTCAATCTGTCATTTCACTTACTCCCCCAAAAGTAAGGTACTACAATAAATGTTCTAAACACTGTAGATCATTTAAATGCTGTAGATTACTTGAGAAAACCCTCAACAGAAAGACAAATGAGGAAGGCAGGCAAAGGGAAATAAATGAACACTCAGTTTGTGTCAGAGAAAATTGGAGTAGGTTTTTCTCTTAGGAGCAGCCTTTAGCTTTCATATTTACTTGTGGTATACGTCAGAATCTTAAGAGCCATAAAATTTCTGAATGTCTTCTTGATGGCTAAGCATATTTCCTGCTCTGTTTGAGGCATTATTCCGAAAGTACATGGTGTGTTTTTTTCTTTGTTTAGCAAGACAAGGACATTCTACATTAATGAATGTATATGTACATAATAATGAATATTTCCAATGAAGGTCATATATTTTCATTTTTAAAAAAATATATATGTTGACTCGATTGTCCAAGTGCAAGATAAAGATAAAGAATGTAGAGCTTCAGTCTAGACGCCCCATCAGAAAACATGTTTCTTTATTAAGGAGTTGTGATTCTTAGCACTTTAAAACTAATGATTTATAGTCGGGCATGATGGCCCATGCCTGTAATTCCAGCACTTTGGGAGGCCAGGGTGTGTGGATCGCCTGAGGTCAGGAGTTCAAGACCATCCTGGCCAACGTGGTGAAATCCCGTCTCTACTCAAAACACAAAAATTAGCTGGGCATGGTGGCAGGTGCCTGTAATCCCAGCTACTCAGGAGGCTGAGGCAGGAGAATCACTTGAACCCAAGAGGCAGAGGCTGCAGTGAGTCGAGATCACACCATTGCACTCCAGCCTGGGTGATAAGAACGGAACTCTGTCTCACAAACAAACAAACAAAACAAACAAATAAACAACACTAATGATTTTGGAGGGTGATTTAATATGTACTTTTCCTGGAGAGTAGACTGTGTAACATCAAGATTCTTAACTGGGCAATACAGTTGCCTACCTGTGTGGCTTTAGTGCCTGTTTACCTAGGATCTATTAGTTGTCCAATGCTGGAGTAGAGTTTCATCCTTTAACTTAAACTTTGATCTCTGTTAAAATACGCACATTTTTTTTCTCCTTTTTCCTGAGAACTTTAAATGTTTCCAGTAATTTAAACCTTAATGACCTGTTGTGATCTTTTCTGCAGAGCAGGTTTGAGTGAGTGATACAGAAGCACCAGGTATAAGGCCATGCCCCTGCAGGAAAGGCAGCCTATGGAGAGTAGCTGCTCAGTAAATGCAGAGGAGAGCCAAGAATGAGAGGACTGGGGCATCACCAATGCCAAAGAACTCGTTTCATAGTTTTGTGAATCTGTGTGATAAAAAGTTAGCTTTAGTTTATTGGGGAAAAGTGCATGAATCTCAGATTGATGTTTAACATTTGAAGAGATGATATTTAGTTTGAATTTTCTATTTTTCTTTCCAACTATAACAACAGATCAGCCTATATCAAGGCAATAAAATTAAGGAAGTTTAAAAGTTTGATAAATTGTTGAGCTCATTTGTCTCTGCAAAAGTTATTTCTTGAGAGCAGATAAAGGCACTTTCGAACATGTTCACTTTTTTTTCAGGTCACAGGGGTGCTATTTAATAAATTACTTTTCTCAGGCACTAAGAGCCACCTTTATTCATCTGAAAAGGTTAATGCAGATTTTTAAAGTGTCCAAGTTATTCCCAAAGAGTAATTTGTGCACTAGGAAAGTCTATTTTATTTGAGAAGTACCTAAATAGCAAGAAAAAAAAGCAAGTGAGGTATACGTTATAGACACAGAGATCTGGGTTATTCATAATCAATGTTCCCCACCAGCAAGCTTCATTTATATGGGTTAGTTATATATCTCTGACCACTTTATTTAAAATTTCAACATTTCTTCCCTTCCACCTTAGAACTTCCTACTATTCTTCTTGCTTTATTCTTCTCCGTAGCGCTTTTCACAAATATACTCTATATTTTACTTATAGATTTTGATTCCTTCTGACTTCTCTTAGAAGTTAGAATGTAAGTTCTATGCAGATATGCAGATAAAAAATTTTCTAATTGCTGTACCTTAGCATCTCCCCACCCCTTGGAGAGTACCAGACACATATAAACATTCAGTAATTATTTGAACAGCGTACACAAGAATAAATCAATACTGATCAAATTTACCAAGGAAATTGCCAAATTTCCATTTGATTTAGAATTATATGCATCATTTTCTGGAAGGCAGTGCCACATATAATAGTTGAGGGTGGTTTCTGGAGTCATTGTTCTGGGCGTGAATCCTGATTCTGACACTGGCTGTCTGCTTAGCATTGGGCAAATTACTTCAGATTACTGTGCCTTAGTGTTCTCATTCCCCAGTATAAGGAGAATAAATTGCCCGTCTCATAGTTAGAAAACACATATAAAAGTACTTAAAACACTCTGGTACACAGTCAGCTCTTAAAACTTGTAAGTATTACGTTAAATCAATTTTTGAAAAGAACAATATTCTTTATGCACTCACTGCCTAAATGAAATAGTCATGAAAATTGTGTAGATATTAACAAATATTTTGTCTCAATCATCTGAATTATTTAATTCAAAGCATATCTTAAGCATACATTATTAATATAATTTACTTTCTGAAAATCAGTAGGACATTAATTTTATTTATTTGAAAAACTCCAATCAAGTCAAACAGAGTAATGTAATAATTCCAAATGTCAAGCTTGTTTTTGAATTCTGCATTGCCATTTACTATGTCTGTGATCCTGTGCGAGTCAATTAAAATCTTTAAGCTTTGGTTTTCACATTTTTAACATAAGTAAAAATTAAATCTATGTAATTAGTTGAATATTAAACATAGAACAGTGCCTGGTACATACAGTAACAGATCTCAATAAAAAGATTAAACAAAGATTATTTTATATTAAAATCTAAAGAACAATGTTTGTGACAGAACTATATCAATTACTATAAAATTGAGGAGGAATTGAAAGTGCATTATATTTTTCTGACTCCAAATTTAATTCTAAGCAAAGAAATTAGAGATTTACATGTTGGAAGAAGTTATTTTAAAAAGAAAATTTAGTATGAGAAATATTGACATATTTGACAGCAAATCACTTAGCATATGATTTCCTCTTCTATTAGTAACAGTTTATGAGATACGGGTGTCTCTTTTTTGTATAAACACTTCTGAATTTCTTAAAATTTAACCTTTTACTTATAATCCTCCTTCTCCTCCCCATTCCCATCAATTTAAACTTATGAAGATTCTAAGTAAGAAACACATACAAAACTCTTTTGCACACACATCTTCAAGGCCATTATCATCTCAGAATGTGGTATTGATATTTTGTATTATTGGATGTATTAGGCAAGTCATTCTTGTAAACCACTATTAGAATCCAAGCAGAGACACTGGTTGCTGCACTTAGATGTGCTGGAGAAGGTGAAAAATGCTTCTGCTCAGATTCTCTGCCAAGAGTTTGCTGGAGCCACAGTGCGACAGCAAGCACCTCAGATTATTCCAGAGTAAACCACAGGAACCAGGTTCTACATTCTGAAGAGAAACTCCACTAAACCTTTATAACCAGATCAGGACTAAAATACACATGTCTGGAATTGCACCTGTCTAAGAGCCAGGGAGCCTGAGCAGCCAGGATGATATGTTTTTGAGGAATGTAAAGGGTGTTAACATAATCCCCCAATCCCATACAATTCAATTTCAGAAAAGAATTTAGGGACTGTGGTAAAATAGCATCTCCAAGCTTCCTACGGCAAGATGATGCTCAGGTTTTCCATGTGTAGGGGAAATGATGAAGGTAAGGTTGAGGATAGGAAATTTGCAAGATAATAGTTCATCAGTTCGTTTTAATTTATAGTTGAACTATAAAGAACCTCCAGAAGGCTTGAAAATGTCATAAGCTCTACCAAGAGTGTAGAAATTAAAAATAGGGATACGGCCTCTATAAGAGATATGGGTGTCCTTTTAAAATTCCTTGCTTAATGTGCCTTAATATTAAAACACAGATCAAACTGTACTATTCTTTATGCACTTATACTTTGTAAAGTCTATGATCATCATCTTGATTTTTTTTTTTTTTTCCTGAGACTGAGCCTCGCTCTGTAGCCTAGGCTGGAGTGCAGTGGTGCGATCTCGGCTCACTGTAAGCTCCACCTCCCAGGTTCACACCATTCTCCTGCCTCAGCCTCCCAAGTACCTGGGACTACAAGTGCCCGTCACCACGCCCAGCTAATTTTTTGTATTTTTAGTAGAGATGGTGTTTCACCGTATTAGCCAGGATGGTCTCGATATCCTAACCTCGTGATCTGCCCGCCTCGGTCTCCCAAAGTGCTGGGATTACAGGCTTGAGCCACCGTGCCCGGCCTTTATCTTGATTTTTAAATGACAAATCTAGAGAATGGCTGAGAAGGGATTATTGAATCCAATCGATATATTTTCTGTTAAAGAAAGCTGCCTTCTACTTCTACCTCTTATTCATTAAAAAATGGTTAGGGTATTAATCCCCATGAAAATGCAGTAGGTTTTCTTAAAGAGAGTAGGACAGTGTCATGCCTCTTTTGGACAACCTTAGGTGTGATTTAAAGCTTTGAGGCTAAGAGCTTACTACTTGTTCTCAGTGAGCTGTTTCAATTAACACGAGTTTTTCATTTATTTTTGGTCAACACAAATGTGTCTAGTTTAGTCAATAATAATGTTTTTGCTGTTTTCACAATGAGAAATAAGGACTTCTGTCTCTTTAAAAATAATTTTATTCCTCATAATGCCCCATTATAAAATATATCTATAAAGCAAACTGTATTAATTACATAAAAATTATTTAGTCATTATAAGATGAACAGATCTATTAAAAGATACAAAATGTAAAAAGTTAAAGAAAACGGCTGATGATTAAATGGCAATAAAGAAAATCTTAAATTTAATAACATGAAATTTAGGTAACTTGTTCAACAAACTTTACTATCAGAAAGACTTAGGGTTGAATTCTAGTTCCTCCACTTATTTTCGTGTCACTTAAACTTCCTGAGACTCATTCTTTTCTCTGTACATGAAGCAATAATTGTAATCTCACCCATCATTATAAAAAATATAAATGAGCAGCTACAGAAAAGTTATCTGGCACCAAGTGCCTTCTTTGTGCAAAGTGTACATTCAAGAAATGTTATTTTCTCCTGTGAAAAAATATATTAGCTAGAAAGCATTTCAGAACCACAAAATAACTCACCAACTTAAATTCCTGATTCTGTAATTTCTTAGGATACAACTCTATGTTGGGGACAACAGTGTGGGTCTAGAGTTTCCAATGTCTTCCAGGAGTTCTTGAGACCCACCATGAGAAGGAAGTGGTGGGGCATGGAATAAATGTGGGTGCAGTGGAGTGTATTGCTTATTCAGGCTTCTTTCTTTTCTAGTGTCTTCCAAAGACTCCAAAAGAGCAAGACTGTCTTATTCTATTTGAAGTATGTTGAGGAGCTAGATAATGATGGCGCAGGTATGGCCAAGAGTGCCTAGGGTCTGGGTCAGCCACTGGTGTGAGTCTTTTGCTTATGGACTGTCACAGGCAATCAGAACTAACTAGGCATATGGCTGTTCTCTCCAAAGTCTTTAGATCTGTGCCTAAGTACTATGTGATAGTGCCGAAGGAAGGAAGTGCCTGCTGAATTAGTATTTTTTTCAGTCTATTTTTGAGAGTAAGCATACCTTTCTTTCCCACATCCTCACCAAAGTGACCTTATTCACTGTTAACTAGTTATTGTGAAATGATGATTCAAAAGCAAGATGTGTTTCCTTCCTTTTCCTAAAGACTTGATTAATTATCTAAAGGCAGGTCTTTAAGGACAGCTAAAACACCATTTTCCCTCCAAAACCCTAGCTTTTAAAATGCACTAAATTATTTGAGTAAACCATTTGCAATTTTATTTTCTTTTTGCTTTTTATGCATTGACCAAAACCACGAACCCAAAAGATTTTTTTCAGGATACAAACTATGCTCTGAGAATAAGTTAGGTATTTCTGAAAGATGTTTTAACTCTATCAGGCCAATAAATGGGCATACAAGAAAAAGAATTATAACGCAAGACTGACCGGTGTTTAAGTATTAAAGTCCATTTCTATTTAACTGTTCAACCCACACTGATATATTTTAAAACATCTTCCATTACTTTATCCTAAGAATTCAACGTTTTCTTATGTCTGTATCAGTCCTTACTACCCACCAAGGAGCAGTCATGGGAGGAACTGCAATATCGTTCACACACACAATATTTCCCTGTTCTTCCTTTTGCTCTATCACTATGTTTCCTAAGAAAATGACACACAAACCATTGATTTTGAAAAGTGGCAGTAGTCTGGAATTTTTCTGTTGGGGGAAATTTTTTTCTGTTGAGGGCAAATTGTTATTTGGTCATTAAGATTATCGAGATTCCTCTTAGAATTAAGTATTCAACATTTAAATTCCTCTGACTATATATTTGTTGGCATTATAAAATGTAGACTCATCTCCAAATTGGTTAGTCTGCCTAGTTATGCTATTCCAATCTGCTAGATACTTGGTTTGAGTTCTTCCTATGTATAATAAAGAATTTTCCTTTTGTAAACTTTATGATCTATATGTTAGCTCTTCTACTATGAAAATCTAGCTTTGTCACTCCTAGCCAACAGAAGGCAACAATGAAAACAATATTGAAATGTTATAACCCAAATATCTGCCTTTACTACTGATAATCCTCAGTTATTTCATGAGCTTTGTCTGCATGGATGTAGACTGCTTATCCAACAGTGAGCTGAGATCAGCCTCAGTTTTTCCAGTAAGTAGGAGTGAAGGAGTAAGTAGGAGTGTCCACATGATAGATATCTCTTTTCCAGGTTTTGCAATGGAACAAATACGGTTGCTGCTGCTTCTAACAATTAGAGTGCTTCCAGGGTCTGCTCAGTTCAATGGCTACAACTGTGATGCCAACCTCCACAGTAGATTTCCTGGTAAGTGTAAGCCTAATCTATTCTCTAATTGCTTCTGAAAGAGTGATTATATTTGAAGAGCAAGTCATTTAAATATATATAGAGAATGGGGCCTATCTCTTTACATTAAGTGGATATTAACAAATGGCAAATGACAAGACATATTTCTAGAGCTGTAATTTACATCCATATTAACATACAAAGTGTTCATCATAGTTGATATTATTATAATGGCTGCTCACAGATATGAAAAATATTGCCTATTATGTAAAAAATTGGGAGAGACTAATTTCATTCAAAATTTGCAAAATTTGTATCTTTTTTCTCATAAATTAATTCAGACTTTAAAAAACTGCTCTTAAATGCTAATATATTTATTTAGGAATAATCTTAAGAAAAAGATTGTGAAATATTGTACAATACAAAAAAATGCTATTTCAATGAAATGATGATTACCACCAAAGTACACAGTGAGCTTCAGAATGAATTTCACAGAAGCCCATCAATGTCATGACGAATACGAGATTTGGCAACATTGATGGGCATGTCCCACAGGTTTCTAAAACCTGCACCCAATGAGAGGTTACTCAACGTTTTACCTAAGTATTCATCATTTTATATTAGCTAAAGTAATGGAACCACAGTTCAACATTTACAAAATAAAGATTAGATAATTAGACATACTTTTCCAAGTCTGCCATGCAAATGGAATCTCTTTGGCCATGGTTTACATTCTCAAAACCTGCCAGTCCTCCTGTGTTTGGAGCATGCTGTGGAACAGCAAACCTGCATAGAGCAATCAGTAGGTAGTTACATAGATAAAGCGCGATTTCTACAACAGAGCACACATCAGAAATTGTCTGAATGTCTTCATGAACTTGGACGTAGGATGTAAGTGCTTGGTTTGTTACTAAAATGTGAAGGTCATGGTGGGAATGACTAAAGGAATTCGGGGAAAATATGCTAAGGCAGAGTTGTTAATGGCTTTCAATATCAAAAATGAGCTTTTTTTACATTTATTATTATGGAAAATTTCAAATATATATAAAAGTAGAGGTTAATAGACAGAGCATTCATATTGATTATCCAGCATTATCAATTATCAAGATTTATAAATTTTGTTTGATCTTTGTCCTTACCGCTCCCATCTCTAGCATATTTAAAATAAATGTATTATTCATGCTTTGGTGTTTATATGTGATGGAAAAGAACTTAAAAATCATTATCCTTTACGTATACATCTAATAAGCTCAACAGTAATTTCTTAATATCATTAAATTCAGCCAAGTTGCCTCTAAAATCTTCACACAGAGTATTTGTTGGTATATCTTTTATTTCATTTTGTTTTATAACTGTTCTCCTCTCTCCTTTGCTTTTACAAAATGCTATTTATCTCTTTGAGCAGTTTGATCATCTGTCTTGTAGAGTTCTGACACTGGATTTGGCCGACTGCAACTGTCAGGTGTCATTGAACAGGGTCCTCTTTCCCTGTCTATCCTGTAAACCAATTAGAGCTAGAAGTTTGAGTAAATTCAAGTACAATTATTTTGGCGTGTGTTATGTAGTGTAATAAAAGTGTTTTCTCTTAATTTTGAATGCAATCAAGAGTCACTGAGTCTTTTTAAACATACCTTTTAAAGGTTTGATGTGGTCACATTTTGTTTTAGGAAGAGACATTAGGAGAAGTGTGCAAGATAGAATCAAGTTAGGATAGACAAGAGGCAGAAAGAAATATCCTGAAGGCAGTGGCAGGGGAAGCACTGCAAGGGGACAGTTATTAAGAGATATTTTTGTGGTAGACTCAGCAGATAAGAAGAATTGAATTGATGTGGGAGGTGAGAGAAATAGAAGATTAGAGGATCTTTTTAACTGGAACAACTGGATGTTAATGTTGTTAACAGACAAGAAAAACACAGGACACTTGCATGTGTTAGAAAGGAAGTTCGAGTTTGAAAATAATGGGCTTGAGGCATTTTTAGAATATATAGTGGCAGTTTCTTTCTATTCAGTAGTAGGAACTATGGAGCTGGGTCTGAGAAGAGAGATCACAACTGAAGATGGCTGTATGAGAGTTGATTCCCTGTGCAGTGGATAAGCCATGAGTAGAGAGTAGGAAAATATAAAGTATGAAAATAGACTGCTATTTAGATAACTTTTGTGGTTGAAAAAAAAAAAAAGAAAGAAAGAAACGAGCAACCTGAACGAGGAATTGAAACAAAAGAAAGGAGCAACCTAAGGCAGGAGTTGAAATCAATTCCTGGGACCACAGAGGCCTGAGCATACATGATTAAAGGGACAGTATTCAAAAAATGGAAATACTAATACAGAATAATTGCTGAAATGAGAAAAGAAAATACCGAAGCGATCAACGGTACAATGAAGGAATTAATCTTGGAAAAGTAGTAGTTGTTTGTTTGATTTAAAAGAGAAGGAGAGATAAAGACAGAGTTGGAGAAGGTGAGAGATGCTAATTGTGTTCACTCCCTCACTGTAGTGGGAGGCTGTGACTCCCTGTCATCAGAGTCGCTGGAGGCCTGGGCAGGGTGGTCAAGCCTTGACCCTGTTATGGATGGATAAGAAGGCCATGTAATAGAAAGACTGCTCAGCAGAGATCTGACTGGTGTGGTAATTATATACTTGTAAAGGTTAATAAGACATGTTAAAGAGCCATGAAATGACTAAGACAGGAAAAAGAAGTATTTATCATATGGTGAAGTTTTAAAAATCATGTTAAAAAGTCTGTGTACAATGGCATCTACTGACCACCTGCATCAAAATCATATGGGTTAGTTGTTTAAAGTGGGGACTCAACCTGTTTCACCTCAAATAAGTGATGTTAGAATCTCTGAATGTGGTCTTGGGAATCTGTAGCTTAAACTCTGCAGATGAATCTAATGTACATTTATGGTGAAGAACAACTGATAGTGTATTCTATCATTTTCTTGAGTCAATTATTCCAATGAAAACACAATTATTTGTTGGGGAAATATAACTAAAAACACAATCTTCTCCCAACCTAGAAATACTCTCTGCCTGGGTAATAGAGACATAAAAACACTTTCATAATTAAATAAGCATTAAACCAGAATATGATGCACATGACAAGTAATCAGTAAGAGATTACAAAAACAGAAAGAAACCTTGCCATTTTATATAGCCAAGCAGAGACAATTCATTACATATGTTTTCAATATGGACAATAACTAGTCCTCAAGTAAGAGGACTTGACAGGACCATTTGTGATGCATATGAATCCTCTCTTTACCTGGTAAGTAGGGTGACCATCTGTGTTAGCTGATTTGTTTCATCCAGAGGAAAAATTAACTTCTCATATCTTTTTGACAGGAGGGAGTTTTGCAATTTGGAGCAAGGCTCACATCAAAATTAGGCTCCCTTCCCCAGCGCAGAAACTGGGACATAAGGCTACCATCTCCCTTGATGTTTACATTTCAAAGAGATGGCTCTCAGATCCTTGAGAAAGCCATTCCTGGGTCATAAAGCTTACAAGAATCCTATCTAGTTTTCAAAAGGATTAATACACACTTCAAAGAGAGGAGAAAGTACTTCTAATTATAAGTTTTCTAAAGTAAATGCTCTCAGAAAAAGGGAGGGAGAAGTCTCTTCCTCTATTTTCGATTATATTTGTGTTTTGTGTTTGTATTTTTTCTTACACATATTAGCACTTTAGGTATTATCTGGCTTAGGCAACAAACACCCAAACTTTCCAGACATATATTCATAAGCACATACACCCATACACACACACACACACACACACACACACACACACACACACACACACAGAGTTACAATTTTAAAATTTGTATTTAAAAAACATTAAATTTGCATTTTAATAAAACAAATGTTAATAAAATCCAAATAATGCTGAAGTCCCAGGAGAGACTTTATATTTAGATGGGTATTATTTAACCCATTTTTTTGGAGGTTGTTTGCAAAAAGAAGATCAGAGTGAGCAAATAAAGCCTAAAGATTAATTGCTTACTGCCTTCTTGACTCTCAGTATCTCTTCCACATCACGATCACCCTTGATGTCATCAGGAGCTCCGCAAGCTGCTCAGAGCCTAAGCAATGGGATGGAATGAGAATGAGTCTGGCAAAGGAAAGGGGCTATCTAAATGCAAAGCAATGTTAATAATGATGAGAGTAATCATCTCACCCTATCTGACCTTTGCTGTTTCATGACATTAGAACTATTTTCTTTAATTTCCATGGCATTTATCCTGGGGCCAAGAGACGCACCATGGTCTAATTCATTTAAATTTAAAGGAATGCCATTTAATTTTTAGAGGTAGTTAACTCTTGGTTATCCAAGCTTACAGCCAAAAGCAGACTCATGAACCACCAAAATTACAGTTGTGATGATTCTAGAATAAAACTCAACTACTTTATTTGGTTAACGTAAAACATACAGATGAATGCACTTGGCCTTTGTGACTGGTGTGTATTTTCTGAAGCCAGCCCTTTCTTTGGAAGTACATGAGGATTAGACTAAACTTTCTGGCCTCTAAAGAAATCTTCAATGATAAAGGCACATCCAAGTAGAAAAATGGGCTTATAGCACAGGAAACTTTATGGCTTGACACTGTCTTATGGTGAACTAAGTAGTCATGGGAAACTGAGTATGAGTCAGTGTTTCATAACATGTGATTTGATATTATGTTGTAAATAATACTAATAAGGAAACAAGCAATAAGTTTCATGTTTTGAGTACCAGGTACCTCACAGAATTCTTTCATTTCTTACAACAAACTTTCAAAATCTTTTTAAATCCTCCCTTTACAGTAGGAAAACTGAGGATATAAATTTGTTAAATATTGCAAATCTGCAAATTAATAGAGATATAAAACTAGGATTCTTTCCATCAAACAATGATGTCTGAAAATGAAATCTGAATAGTAAGTTTTAAAAATGATGTATGTATGGAGATTCTCAATTGAAATTACCATGTTTAAGGATCTGAAAAGTCATGTGTTAGGGGAATTTGCTTAGTCTTTTCAAGACCTGCTTGACTAAGGAAATCTTTTTATCGGTAATATTTTTAATATTTTAATATTCAATGAACACAAGTGTTCCACAGGAGGTAAAATTCAGAATCAATGATTTAATCAATAGAATTCATGAGTGAGTTCGGTAAAATGAACTGTCTAATTTTGTGTTAGGCTTTGCTTAACCATCGCATTGTTCTGTGCCCAAAGACAAAGTAAGAGGGGCCAGTGGAATAATTATCCCAGGGAATATATTCTGGTCCTCTGGGTAGAAAGGAAAGGCCAATTGTCCTTTATTCCTACTTACTGATAGTGCTTTGGTCTCCAAGTTGTCAAGAGGATGCCTGCTTTCCACTTTGCACCTGTGACTGCAATTACTACAACAGATGAGGCAGAAGAACAGATCCAGGAGGCTATTGCTGATCGCATTCTGGTTAATTTACAAAGATAAAGTACAGTGGAGAAGACAGCAATCTGCAAGTTCAATGAGTGATTCAAGGTCCATATTCTCCCATGTTTTAATAACAGCATTCTTTATTGCACGAATTTTCACATTTTCTGTTTTTATAAATAAAACCCATTTGCTTTTTTTTTTTCTGCCTGAAAAAAAAATGACCAAACTTTTCTGGTTCCAAAGAATGTGGAGCAGCAAGTGTGATTATAAGTCTGCAAAGTTTGCCTCAGACTGCATATGAATTTCCTGCAGCACTGGAAACAACAGCTTGCATTTGCTAACGAGAAACAGATGTTGTGATGAAAAACTGAGGTGGCACAAAACCTGTTCAATAGACAGAGGAAACTTGAATTCCTAATCTACTTTAAGTTCTTCATCAGCTGTTGGTATTTCGTGTAGATGAAATATCAATACCCCTTTAGGACTTCTAGCTCTTTTAGCACCAAAACCTCAATCTTATATAAAAACTTGGTAAGAGCAAATCTTAACTTTCAAAAATGAGCTAAAACAACATATGTAGCATCTGTTCTCTAGGCAATTTGTAAGCCCATGTAGTACCAAATATCACCACTGTCATTTTAGAGATAAAAGCAGAACTGATATATAAATTATTATTATTATGGTCTACAAAGATGGTATAAATTAGTATTGGAATATTTATTGGAGCCAAGCATGTAAATTATTTTCAGGTGAGATTTTCTACCATGCCACGAAGCACTCTGCAGCATACAGAAAAGGTTCCTCCCACTGTATTGAACAGATTGCTGTTTATACTATCAGTTTTAAACCAATACTGCTTTTAAGTACATACAAACCAGTGCATCAGTACTAACGTGATGATATTCACAGGAATCTCCGCATCTGAACTGTACAGACCCTCCTGCCTGCTCACTGCGGACTAGCCACTCTACCCCCATCCTCTCCAGTTGCTTCCGATTCCCCAAGACAGCATGTCACACATGCTCAGGAAAGGTCCATTTAGGTTCTTTGGTCTGGACTCCTTGACCACAGTGCTGCAGGCACCACCACTGCCAGAGATGCTTTTTATGGAAACACTGCCCCACTTGGCATAACTGCCTTTTGATGTGGGCTGCTCTGCTTCCTCCGGGTATTAAACTGCTATGGTTTACAGAATGAGACAGAGATGGGGGTAAGAGAAGAGGCTGATCCTGTTCCCAGTTTTGTTTCACACATTGCCACTGTGGCACTAAAGAAGGCTTACTTAGACTCAGCCTCACAGAGCATTTTATGAGCCTTCTTTCATTGAGATTCAAAACCAGTCAGTTCTTCAGATGAGAAAGGGAGTCAGACGCAGTTCTAGCCCCTTCATGATTCTTGTCACTCTCCCTCCCGTCCCTTTTACAACCAAACTTTTCTCTCTTGTAAGCATGTAAATCAGACAAATGGATATTTGGAAGGAGCCTTAAACTTGCCAGGTGAAATCCACCTATGAGTGATCTTCTGTCCAGTCAAAATACAAAGCTGTGACTTAGCACCTGAATTGACTGAAAAGTTGTAACATCAAGATCGCCTGGAAGCTTGTAAGAAATGCAGAAACTCAGCCCCAACTCAGATCTACTGAATCAGAATCTGTATTTTTATAAGATTCTTTGGTGGTTCATCTGCACAGTAAAGTATAAGAAGTGCTGGTTAGGACATGGTACCCGTGATGGTCTGCTATCTTTATGTTGTTACAAAACCACACAGTATTTACACTAGCCCCAGCTGGCCATCATGCACTTGCTTGCTATTAATAGTAATAGGTATCAACAAACCTATCACTGTTAAAAATTCAGTTTTTAATGAGGCAAGATAACTAGTCACCAAGGCTAATACACTTAAAGAGATAAAATACAAATAACTTGCAATAATCTATTAATTTTATATTATTTAATGAGTTGCCTTTTCTCAATTTGAAGTTAGACATTAAGGATTTTGATGTTCATTGAACACTCAGAAAACAGAGGCATCATCTCAGGCAGTTGGCAGAATACAGATAGATGAACAGTCAAGATGAACCCATATCAACTGTACACATACTTTGTTTGTAAATATTGGAACTTGATAATAAAGACTTAGATACCATTGAAATAAATGTATTTTAATCAATATTTGCTATTTGTGACACACTCTAGGAAAACCCAGAACTCTCTACTATTAGTTTATAATTTAATAGGAAAGTAAATATCCACTTTCAGATAGAATGTAAGTGAGACAGTAGACCCACAGTTAAAGTGAGATAGGATAGACCATGAGAGGATGGTTACACTCCATTGGGAAAATTACAGAAAGGCTCATCAAAGGTCAGCTTTGAAATTATTTTTCTGTTTTAAGTTTATTTCTCTTCTTATCTGAATACTCTCATTGGTAATTTCAGCTATCACTATTGTTGATTATTGATATACTGAGTATTTGGTGATTCTCAAATTTGTATTTCTTGTTTTCTGTCCCCAAATATTAGACTCATATTTTGAACTACCTACTGTACATTTCTGCTTGAATGTCACCTAAGTAACTCAGCCTCTCAAAAACTGAGCTTATCATCTTTCTCCCTGAATTTTTTTATCTTAGGGCATAATCCACCCACTCACCAAAGCTAGAAACCTACACATCAGTGACATCTCTTTTTCTTCATTCAATCTTCCCATCACTTCCTTATAGAATCTAACCAGATGGAACTATTTTATTTCATTCTAACAATCCCTTTCAAACACCACTTTGCTACCAAGACAAGGTTGTTTATAATGTTGTTTACAAATCTCTAGTGTATCAATATCAGGCTGTATTGTAATTGTTTACTTTTCTTCTGTCTTCTTTATTCAGTAAGCTCCTTGAAGAAACGGGGTCGTTTGTTAATGTTGTTTTCTCAAAGTCTAGCACAGAGAGTGGCACATGATATGTACACAATAAATCCTTTCCTGAAACACATTGCTGATAAGAAGTGGCATGTAGTTTAGATCTTGAAAATAAATAAAACCAATTGCCTCTAGACTAGTGGAAAATTGATGGCACTGATTTTTCATGTTTGATTCTTGTGCATCCCATCTTTTTTTTTTTTTTTTCCCTTTGAGGCAGAGTCTAGCTCTGTCACCAGGCTGGAGTGCAGTGGCACGATCTTGGCTCACTGTAACCTCCACCTCCTGGGTTCAAGCCATTCTTGTGCCTCAGCCTCCCAAGTAGCTGAGATTACAGGCATGCACGACCACACCTGGCTAATTTTTGTATTTTTAGTAGAGATGGGGTTTCACCATGTTGGCCAGGATGGTCTCAATCTCTTGACTTCATGATCCACCCATCTCGGCCTCTCTAAGTGCTGGGATTACAGGCATGAGCCACCACGCCCGGCCTCCACATCTTTTTTCTTTTACAGTATACACTGACCTCCAGAATTTCTTTTCATGCGGATGTTTACTGTTTCAGACCAATGATGAAGGAACATCTTGAGTCACTGCACTACAGTGCTGACTACCAGCCTACAGCCAAATTTTGGAGTGTTGCCATCTTTGTATTGCAGAATATATATGTGCAAATTATTTGAATAATTGTATCAATCTGTACTCATTATTCTGTAAAATAACTGGAAAATATTAAGCATTCTGATGCTAGTGAAGGGAAATGAAGGCTCCAACAGTATTGAGATGATCTGAAAATGATGCAGTCTATCAAAAGCCTCACCGTTAGACTCAATTGAATGCTGTTAGATTTAAGCAAATTGAGTATAGAATTTTTAAAGCAAGACCAAAGTTAGATGTATTATTAGATATGTAAATAATACAATGCAAATATATTTTCAGTAATTGTGTGTAAAAGAAAAGGTGTAATTAAATGTTCTAGGAATAGAACTTTATTGGGGGTAAAAAAGTTGAATGAATTCTTCTTCATGTACATAGAACTAGATCTGTACCTTCTTGACTTCCATTTATATGGTAACCATATTCTATGAACCTCAAATCAGGACACATTTTATACATGGAGAGAAACATGGCTGACAATGTGACAGGATGTTTAAAATTTGCAAAATTTTAGAAAATCTGAGATAGATAAAACCATTGCCCGATAGATGGACGACAGAGTACAGAACACTATTTTTACCCTGTTCAATTGAGTATTCAATTATTGCTAATTTCTATGAAAAGCTTAGCTTGATTAATATCAGGGGAAAAAACATTGCATTTTGGCAATGTAACTGCACATAAACTCTGTCTGCAGGCCTGCCATTTGACATACTTAGTATCTTTAAACATAAAACATTAAAAATCAAATCCCTAAAGATATCTACTCATCAGGTTGTTTAGTAGTCTTGAACATCATAATTCAGGCCAGGGATTGGACAGTAAAAGGCTTAAAAAATGTAGCTGTTGAGAGCAAGAGAGCAACTGTTATTCAGTAACTCTGAAAACCTCTCTCTCCTTTTGGCAGAAATTGCCCTTTGGCAACTTGAGGTATCCTTCTTTTTTCCTCCTCAAAGCCTCACAAATGGTAGCGTTGCGCTGAATGGATGTCTCTAGTACCTACAACCAGGAAAAGAATGTGTTTCTCTGAACAATAGTGAAAAGTCCTTAGAAAGCTGGGTTAGGAAAGACTTGGACAGATCTCTTTTCTTACACTGCAAAAAGCCTTTAGTGTGTCATCATATCTTAAAGTGGGATAAGCTTGTAGCAAATTCAGTCTCATTGCAGGAGTTACAAATTGGTTATAAAGCAGAAAACAGAAAAAAGCACTACATCTGGTCACAGTAATCATTTGCCATTTGTTCAGATACTCTAAACATTAATTAATACCCTTAAACAGAGCTGAGGAAACTGGTCTTTAGTTGGTTTATGTTAAGAAGAATGATACTTCTCTTTTTGTGACATATTCATGAATAGGTATTCACTTTGGTATATTTATGGTATATCAAGGAGTGCAATGATACTTGTTCCATTTCACCAAGCAGAAAGTGAATTTGTAGTGAACTCTCTCACAGCTGAGGATTTGATTTGACATTCAGGTAGATGGTATCTTAGGCCATTTTATATGTAAAGGTTCCCTGTGATCTCACCTGTGCCTAACACATGACCTCATTGCCTGCTATTTCCTCCTTTGCATTTTAATTACAAATGGATGGGAACTACCTGGTTCCCAGGCAGCCGAACATATTTCCTTATTCACATTGGTCCCCCCTGTGTTATAAAATTTTCACTCCTCTATCTAGCTAACTCCTACTGATACTTCAAGACTGAGCTAATGCCTCTTCTCCAGGAGGCCATTCCTAACCAGCTGGTCTGGGCAAAGCTGGCATTCTATGCTACTCCATAGCTCTCCATGTGATCTTTCTGTCCATCTTTCTGTCACGCGAATGTGTCTGTCTCCTCTAAGGGACTGTAATATACAGGAGTTCCCTTTATCTGCAGTTTCATTTTCCATAGTTTCAGTTAACTACAGTCAACTGTGTTCAGAAAATATTAAGTGGAAAATTCCATAAATAAACAATTCATACATTTTAAATTGTGTGCCCTTATGAGTAGTGTAAACAAATCTCACGCTATTCAGCTCCATCCTGCCCAGGATGTGAGTCATTCCTTTGTCCAGCTTATCCATGGTACATTTGCTACCTATCTACTAGTCACTGAGGAGCCATCTTGGTTATCAGATTCACTGTCTCAGCGTTGCTTTGCTGTGTTCAAGTAATCCTGATTTTACTTAATAATACTTTACTCATAATAATTATTAGTATTAGTGTTAATTTCTTACTGTGCCTAATTTATAAAATCAACTTTATCATAGGTATGCTTGTATAGGAAAGAACATACTATATATAAGGTTCATTAGAATCTGTGGTTTTAGGCACCCACTGGGAGTCCTGGAATGTATCCCTAGAAGATAAGAGAGGACTCGTGTGCTTGGGAATATGACCACTATGTTTTGAATCCTCAGTGCACTCTGTTGCTCCAGTACCTTATATGATTAATTAGCTAATTACTCACTGGAGTACATTGGTTAATATAAAACCTTTTCTGCCTCTGGGACTCACAGTTTATTAAGAAAAATATACAAATACATATACGATTCTAAGTCAACACAACAGCATAAAACAGAGTGGCACACCTTAGACTTGGGATCAGGTCAAGTATTTGGGTAAATAAAATTTGAAACCTGAAGAATGAGTAGGAGTTACTTCGGCAAAGCTTTGGGGTAGGTGGAGCATTCCAAACAGAAGAAAGAGCACTGATGCACATACTCTGTGTGCGTTCCTGTATTGTGCTTTTAAAAATGCCCACAGTACTTTAGTGAGGAATAATTTACATATAATAAGATGTGCCAATCTTCAGGGTACTGCTTGAAATGTTAGCACATGTATATACTTATATAACCTCCACCCAAATCAAGATAGAGAACATTTTTTATCTTTTCTCCAATTTTTCTCATGCTCCTATTATAGGCAGTTCCACCCCAGGAGATAACTACTTTTCTGGTTTCTATCACTCAAGGCGTTGCATTTAAAGATATGAAAAATGTTCAGAGTCAAATTTAGGGAGCAAGGTTGATAGAAGAGAGAGAGAGGGAGGAGCATGCAGAGGTAGGTAGGTAACAGATTATGGAGAGACTTGAGCACCTAGTTCAAGATTTGGGCTTTTGGCCTATGGGAAAAGGTAGCTGTTGAAAATCTGAGCATGAGGATGACATGACTGGATTAATATATTAACAGCTGTAGTAATTGAAGGACATTGAGACTGGAAATAAAGGAACCAGTTAGGAAGCTAGTACAATATTCCAGGGGAGAGATAATGATGGCATGAGCAAAGGAATAGCATGTAGATAGAGAAAAATCAGTAGATTTAAGACATACTTCATAGGTACTCATCAACATTTATTAAAATAAACTGTATTATTTTAGAAAAACTATCATTTAAAAATTATCTTTGCATTTAAATAGTTAATGTTGCTGAAGGCTATGGAGATAGCCCCTTAATTTTAAATGGTGTTTATAATTTGCTAGGTTGGCGAAGTATACTTCATAATTAATTCATTAGTTTTCCACCAACAAAGGAAATACTGTGTAGAATTTCCTATAACACCTAGCCTTTTGGTTTTTGGCCATGAAAAAGATTTTTCATCTTTCTTTATAGGTAATTTTAATGAGTTTACACTTATTAAAAAACATAGACGTTTCCATATTGCTTATTCACATTCCCCAAATATGACTTGTTTTGCTAGGAAAAAACCCCAGTGTGTATATAGAATAAACACTCTAAAGAGATAATGCTATTGAACATTTCTACTGTTAGATTAGGACTGAATTATTTAAGCAAATTAATTCTATGCTAAAAACCTTGAATGAAATTTACATACTGCTTAGGTGAACATACCATCATTCACCAAAAATATGTGTTATTTTGTTTGATTTTCCTCTTTTGAACAATCAAGGTCATTTCCCCATTGAAAAGCAGAATCAGTTTTTGTTTGTTTCTACATGTTGAAAGCTTGATACTTGTTTCAGGTTCTTTATCTAATTGGTATACCAGGGTGATAAAAAATGGTAAAGTCACTCTCTTAGTTTTCTAGGGCTGTTGTAATGAAGTACCACAAACAATGTGATTTGAGACAACGGAAACTTGTGTCCTGGGTGATTTAAAAGACAGCAATTTATTGCCTCACAGTTCTGGATGCCAGAAGTTCAAAATCCAGGCAGGGCCATGCTCCCTCTGAAAGTCTGGGAAGAATCCTTTCTTGTCTCTTCCTAGCTTCCAGTGGTTTGCCAGCAACCTTGGGTGTGCCTGGGCTTGTAGATGCATCATTCCAATCCTGTGCCTTCACATGGTCTCTCCCTGTGTGTCTGTCTCTTCACTGGATGTTTATTTTATAAGGACACCAGTCATACTGAATTACGAGTTCAGTAATTACCCGAGTATTACCTCACCTTACCTAATTTAATCTGCAACAACCTTTTCCCAAATAAAGCCTAAGGTACTGAGGGTTAGGGCTGCAGCATATCTTTTTTTGGGGGGACATAATTCAACCCATAGCAGTTACCAGAACTGAAGAATGTAAAATAATCTGCCTCTAGGGAATTACCTAGCAGCCACTCTCCCCATTTCCTTTATACATTTTCTATATTACAAGTAGAAAAATAACTAACTAGAGATATGAAGACCGTGTGTGTGTGCTCACTTCTGTAGACAGGGGCTAGATCCCATCACAGATAACCCACGGAGTCACGGAGAACCATGCAAGTTGTGTTTTACATTTCCATGTTTAGGTCATTTTTTTTTTTTTAACTGAGGCATGCGTAGTCATTGGCAAAATTTTCTTATAGTGAGCTGTGCATTTTTGTTCATAATATCAACACTATTTTTCATTCCCTTTCTCTCTAGTGTGATTTAATTTAGGCAAAATAAAATTGAATTCTGATGGATGGCTTTTATTTATACAACCCGTAAGATGGGTTACCAAATACCAAAGTGCTTAACAATTGGGTTTCGGGTGGATTTCAGCAGTTTTCTCCTTATACTTGGGAAAATGCATCATTTGTAGTGATTTTCACTACTCTTGACAAGTGATCTGAATAGTCCAGTTGCTCTCGTTCTGAATTTCCTCAGTAACCTGATTTGTTTCCACTCAATTCTCTGGTCATTTGGCAATACTTGATCAACACTTAATGTACATCCACTGGACACCAAGCACAAGGAAACAGAGGTGAACTGTAATCTCTACACTCAAAGATCTTTCTCTCCTTAAATAACTAAATAAAAGGCTATTTTTCTTGTCTACTTAATAGCTGGCACATTGGATTATGGTGTATCAAATATAAAAATGAGTTACACAGACAAAGGAGATGAATAAATATATCAGTGGGATGTTAATGGTATTTATGATTCTTTCTGCTTTTCTGACTTATGTTTGTTTTTATATATTTTTATTTCAGCTGAAAGAGACATCAGTGTCTATTGTGGGGTGCAGGCCATTACGATGAAGATTAATTTTTGCACGGTACTTTTCTCGGGTTATTCGGAAACAGATCTGGCACTGAATGGAAGGCATGGGGACTCCCACTGCAGAGGGTTCATCAATAACAACACCTTTCCAGCAGTGGTCATTTTTATCATCAATCTCAGCACCTTGGAGGGCTGTGGAAACAACTTGGTGGTAAGATTAGTGTGATATTTTGTGCTAGGTCTGGGGTCATAAATAAAAAATCTCCCCATTTCATGAAAGAATAAGAAGCCCAATCTATCTCTTAAGAAAAAAATAATAATAATAAAATTGAACAAATCATTTTCCTTTGCCTGTTTGAGGCATGCACTCCCAAATACACAATTCTATCTTCCAGTAATGGTTATGTTTATAGCAGTGGGGCAGTCAAAGGGCCTGAGGTCAGCTGTGCCCCTCTAAGCAGCATTTTTTTGTGTGAGTGACACTGATGGATCTGTCTCTACAGTTTAGCATTAGCCATATTCCTCAGGCTTTAGAAGAAAGTGTCTGACCATTCAAACAATGTTTGTTCCAGTGAGTCTGGCAGTGAACCACTTGGCCTGTTGTTTCAGTGACCTCATTTGGAAAGAAAGATGAAAGACAGAATGGGAAGCTTGTAATCTTCTTTCATGCTTACCATTGAATGATCGATACGAGTGCCTTGTAAAAAGGGGCTGTCAGTATTTCTGGTATAATATTCTTAAGTGTGTGGGACTGTCCTTTGAATTTCAAAATGTTTATCATATCCAGTCTTACCATGAAATCCCAGTAGCACATTCTCTATAGTCATTGTGAAAATTGAAACATCTCTTCAAACATTTCCACCCTGAATTAGAAATACTAGTTTGTAGCATTCATTTATTTATTAATGCATTGAACACCAAAAATAGAGTTGAATAAGGAATTGACTCTCCAGTGAATTAAAATTAATAGAAGTGAACATATTGTGATTTGACGAGAGTATTAGTTAGATAGTTACACTGAAATTCACTTAGTACTATTTTTTATTTTGCTTATTTAAATATAATCTTATTGGTGAATTTGCAAATATAAAAAAGGAAGCACAATAAACATGATCACTCAGCCCAGGGAAGGAGATATTGACTTTTACTCTTCGCAGGTTATTATTTTGTATTAAGGAGAAAGGATTGATTATTCCAAGGCCAGGGTTTCTAAGACTTGGTGGGAGATGGAAGACAGAGAAAATAGATTTCTTTGAATCTTCTTCTTTATCTTTTCCCAGAGGGCAGTTAGAATATTGTGCCCATGACCATTTCCAAGCCTGCAGCCTGAGTATTGTTGACTCTTTTTATTAAAAACGTTTATTCAACTCTCCGAGTTGTGTGCAGAGAGGTTATGAAGTGGGCCTAAGGGGGAGTGATGCAGGTCGATTATTACAAGTTCCTGTTCTGTGTGGAAGGAAAGAGCCTATGTGGAGATGAGCAGCATTTCCCCGTCTCCCACCATGCCCTGAAGCCTTTCCTTCCCTTTCTTGTCTGAATGTGTCACCTTGCCCTGCTGCCTAGAAAACGATTCAGGAGAAACGCCAGGAAAAGTGTGCAATGTGTGTGCTGTTTACCTTTTTAAAAATCTGAATAAGTCTGCTATAAAAATTGCTAGGCTGGGCACGGTGGCTAACACCTGTAATCCCAGCACTTTGGGGGGCCTAGGTGGGCAGATCGCGTGAGGTCAGGAGTTTGGGACTAGCCTGGCCAACATGGTGAAACCCCACCTCTGCTAAAAATACAAAAATTAGCTGGGCCTGGTGACGTGTGCCTCTAATCCCAGCTACTTGGGAGGCTGAGGCAGGAGAATCACTTGAACTCAAGAGGTGGAGGTTGCAGTGAGCCGAGATTGCATGACTGCACTCCAGCCTGGGTGACAGAGTGAGATTTTGTCTCAGAAAAAAAAAAAATTGCTATATATATATATGTATGTATGTTTTTTATTTTCATAGACAGAATTGGTGTGTTTAGTTATCAAATCAAGCAAGTAGTGGGATGAGGGGAAGATTTGCTTATCTTTCATTTTTGCCTTAAGTGCTATCAGCTTTGGCAACTGCTCTAAGATCGTTCCTGCACGGGAAAAAAATTAAGTAGGCTACTAAGTCTCTGGATTGGAATAATGATGTTTTCATTCATAAAGATTCTTGTCCCATTTATAAATTAACTAGATAATTGCCACAGCTTTACCCATGTGCTGTTAGGTTCATGCGTAAAGTTTACTCTATTGTTGAAAATTATCACAGATCTTAGTAATAAAGTAGTATCTGCTAAAATATTTAATGAGTGCCCTCTTGTATTTGACAAGGTCGAAGAACTCTCTGGTATTATGAAGGTCAAAAAATTATTGATTATTTCTAAAATGGTGGATCTTGAATTTTAGTAAGACTGGAGAATTCAACGAAGGCCAAGCAGACCCAAGAAAATACACATGGACAACATTTTTACATAACTTCTGAAAGTTCATGAACCCCCAAAACCCACCTATAAACTATTGTCCTAGAAGTAGATAAGTATCTTTATGAACTAGACAGGAAGACCCTGAGAAGATCAGTCCTCAGAAAATTTACGACCTTCATTCATTTATTTGAAAATCCTTTGTGGGGCCCAAGATGCTGGTCGCTGTGCTATGCTGACTTTGCAAAGGTGGACAAGATGGTCCCTGCCCACAAAGAGTGTCGGTGATGGCTGAGGGAACTGCCCAGTGAGCAGGCTGCTCTTGCTCTGCCTACAAATATGATGGAGATCAACACTGCACATGGGGAGTCAGGGGAATTTCCTAGGGAAGGTGAGATCCTGGGGAGGAGTAGGATACATCACGGGAAAGTAGGGAGAGTGACAGCATTATTTTCAAGAGTTGGAGCCTGGAGATATGAATCTAACAGGGAAAAAGATTCAGATTAACAGGGTTTTTTTTTTTTTTTTTTTTTTTTTCCAGCCATGCCAGAGAATTTTGGCTTCATCCATGAGTGTTTTCAGATTACTTGTTGTAACCGTCTGAACCTATAATCTTTCTTTTTATAAAGTATGAGTAAAGTGTTTTGGTAAATGCAAAGTTTCATTTACTTACAGGCCACTTATAAATCGCATTTCTCACTTATAAACTTGCAATTTCAAAACCTTCTCATTTTATAGTTGATCTTGCTTAATGTTTTATTTTGCATACGAAGTGCCTAGACGTATATATAGCCATTTAATCATTAAACGATTCTAACATTCTAACAGGTATCCACAATTCCTGGAATCAGTGCTTATGGAAATGCAACTTCAGTGCAAATAGGAAATATTTCAGGATATATTGATACTCCAGACCCACCAACAATCATCAGCTATCTACCTGGGCTTCTTTACAAATTTAGTTGTAGCTATCCATTGGAATACCTGGTTAATAATACCCAGCTTGCTTCGTAAGTTTGCATTTTATTCCTGCTTTCTCATATGGCATTTTTGCTTCAGTTGTTTCTTATCTTTCAGGGACTTAGAAAGATAGTAGGATTTATTGAAAATAGTTAAGTTCAGACAATGTAATGGGAAGCATATTATGTCTAATATATTTATCTCTATCTGTTTATCTATCATTATCTAGGTGTTTATCTATCTACCTATCTCTAATTGTTATGATCCATAACAGACCCAAACCATTTTTCCCCCAAATTAAGCTGAATCAAACTAGCCAGTTGTCTGCCTTGGGTTCTCTTCAATCCCTTTGCCCAAGAGCCTTGGGTGTTTCATGGCCCTGAAGGCCCTGTGGTGTCTGCAGCGTGTATAACATTTGGTAACTACATTGCTGAATTTTGGTTGGCTTCCGTCTCGGCCATATGCTTTCACTGCTGGGCTCTTCTACCCAGATTCTGGGATATCCATCCCTCTGTTGAGCTGTCACTTGCATGGGTGCTCATGATTCTCCCAGAAACATGGCATGGCATATAGTCAAGGAGCTCCTAATATGGACTGAGGGTGTAGCCTTTTGTTTATATTTGTGTATTGATTATTTCCAAAGCACATACTCCCGGAGAGGACTATGTCCATATTCCGATGTAATCACCTGGATTTGTTGAATATTTTTGACAAAATGGGATGATTAAGCAAACGCTTTCTCCAATTTTAGGATTTGCTATTATGAAGTCTTAGTTATTGCTTAATCTTAGTTATGAGGAAATGTGGAGGCCACATTCTACTTCCATGAAAAAATATTCATAGCTGGTTTTAATAGCACAGTGATGATAAGTACCTTGGACAGAAGCAAGACTTCAATGTGGAAAATGAGAAAGGAAAGGCTTTGAGTCAAAAGAATATGGCTGTACAGGAAAGCGTCTCTCACTCTGCCCCCTACTCCCCACACTGAACACATTCCTGAGCTTCAAATCCATGGAAATTCATTGATTATTCAGTTTATCACTTACCTATTTACCATCCAATGTTCTAGCAATGAACAAAGTAAAACAAATTCCCTGATCTCATGAAACTTCTATTGCAATGGAATTGATGAAAGTGTATTTGCATCAAATTCAAGCCCTTATCTGCCAAATCTCTTAAAAGTAATGCAAAACAAACAAAAAAGATTGCTTTAAAAATAAAATGATCATGAAGAATAGCTTGTCTTTACTTGTTCCCTCTTGCTTTTTTATTATTTTCTTTGTTCAGAGATTTAAACAGTATAGCAAATTCAAGCATAATTAACAGTATGTCAGAATTATTCGGGAGTTTTAGTGCTTTAAATCTAACATCCAGGTATCACTTTTACTTTAAAATCTCATGAGTGCTTTCCTTTTTCTAAATGTGTTTTAGGTCCTCAGCTGCTATTTCTGTGAGAGAGAACAATGGCACATTTGTCAGCACTTTGAACCTGCTCCTTTATAACGTAAGTTGATGGGTGAAGGATGTTATTTTCTCTTTCACTGTTGTGAGGAGTCATTTATGTGAATGGCTTTTACATAAAAATCTACTGAAAGCCACATTAACCCTGTTATGCCTTGGTAACATTTATCTATTTTTGCTACCATTTCCATATATCTTAGTGATAAAGGTATAGTAACATCTCCATTAAATTTTCTAAAAGTTGATAAATGATTTAAATTTTATATCATAAGTGTGATTTTAAATAATTACTTCAAATGTCTATCTACATTTACAGGTATTTATTTGTTTATTTAGGTAGGGGTGTGTGAGTAGCTACAGTTAGCTTCAAGATTTAGGAAATTATTTTTTATGTGTGATGCAAAGATTTTAACAGTACAAACGGTGTTTGCCTTGGTGGCATCCTTGGTGATGAATGTGTTAATATTTTCGATATGGGTTTTGGCTGATGACAATTCTGTCACATCTGAAATAATTTGGATTGACTACACAGCACTATCTAAATTTTTGTCATGTAAATATCGACAGTGGCAGCAAAACGTGAAAAATACATTGATTTCTATTTATAACTCTAACATTAATCCCCTAAATGATATTTTCTTGTTGATTAAAAATTTTTATTCATACATTTTAAATTCCTGATTTAAATATCAATTTTTCAATCTATCAACCAACATTTTTGTAAATTATGAATCGGATTTTTACATTATTATTCATGTCATCATGGCACTGAGTTATAATTCATGCAACTGATTTAAAAGTCAGTGCTTTATACTTTGAATATAATGAGCTATAAATATTGTAGTAGGACATTTTCCAAAGGCATTTAAAAAAATCATGTTTATAAGTTTGTAGTCTGACACCACAGAGTTCTAAACAACAAATTAAAATGTGTTAAAATCAAGATTGCCTTTCTGTCGTTTCTGAACTTCCTTCTGCAAAGAGAAGCTGTCGGCTGGGCACGGTGGCTCACGCCTGTAATCCCAGCACTATGGGGAGCTAAGGCAGGCGAATCACAAGGTCAGGGGATCAAGACCATCCTGGCTAACACGGTCAAACACCATCTCTATTAAAAATACAAAAAAATTACCCGGGCATGGTGGCGGGGGCCTGTAGTTCCGACTACTTGGGAGGCTGAGGCAGGAGAATGGCACGAACCAGGGAGGCAGAGCTTACAGTGAGCCAAGATTGCGTCACCGCACTCCAGCCTGGGCGACAGAGCAAGACTCAGTCTCAAAAAAAAAAAAGAGAGAAAGAGAGAAGCTGCCAAGATACTTGATTCTACAATACTCAGCAAACGTGTGCCAATATTCATTTTTGATATGGCTAGATATTTACTATTGTTAACAATATTTATATAACTTTAAACTGGAAAATTTCTGTCTGTTAATTTATATGCATAGTCTCTCTGAGGTAGAGTTGAGATTACTAGTTGGATTTTTTTTTTTTTTTACTAGTTGGATTTAATATTATTTGTTATAATCGAGTGAGACAAAGATGAGAATTCCTGATCCTAAGAAAGTGAAAAATATATCCATATGACATTTAATGATACTATCACTTTCTGTGAAATTAAACTATTCTCTCACTGAAATAGCAGAAAATCAAAATTTAGAAGTGTGGATTTCAGGAAAGCTTTGTTATTAAGGTCTTTCTTTTATCACTAGAGATGGTACTGTAGTTCTGTTGCTAACAAGGTATAATCCTTCAAAGAATCTCTGAAGTTATAATGCTTAAAAAGCCTATAATTAGATGATAACCTTAATATTTTAATTATATGGTAACCAATTTTTTTATATTAGACTACAAGTGAAATAGACGGTGCCAAAATACTTCTCATTTTAAATCAGTTATAGAGCAGTCTTAGTTTGACAGAAAAGTTGATTAGAAAGTACAGAGTTCCCAAACATACCCCTCCCCTTGCACACATTTTTTTCCTATTATTTACATCTTGTGTTAGTGTGATACATTCGTTAAAATTAATAAACCGATATGGATACATTATTAACCAAAGTTCATAATTGACATTTATTTTGTGTTGAGATTACTCTTCCTCTTGTACATTCTATGGGTTTTGATAAATATAAAGTGGCATTTGCTCATCATTGATGTATAATACAGAAGAATACAGAAGAGTTTCAATGCCTCAACCTAAAAATTTTTTTAACACAGTGTCATCATAGTATTTTGGCATGTTACAGGATATCTAAAAATTAGTAAATTACACTAGAAAAAATTTTGATACACTTTCATTAGTTGATCCAAAATCATCCTTATTATTTGTTTGAAATATTAACATGTAGCTAGCCAGATGTAATTTTATTGTAGCATTCCAAATAAAATATTATAATCTTCAAAGCCATTAATTCCTGTTTCACAAGGAAAGTTTTTTATTTCTAACCCTTGAGGATGATGAAATTTTATATTACATCCCTACTACTTTCATTTTCTGATTTGTTGTTTGGAGAGGAAAAGTTGTACTCAGTTCGATGTAGCACAATAGTTTAGTTTTATGTGTTCTGGGATTCAGTAAGTATACTGAGGGGAAATTATATTTTAAAAAACCGATGACATCAACTACGTGATTTTCATGTATGAAGATTACTAATTGAACTGTGGCATTATTTTGTGCAATATAAATATGTCAGTTTTGTTCATTGTGGAAATGGAAAGTAAGGATGCTTTTGTGTATTGGAATTCTACTTAAATGTTAGATTCTTCTGAGAGGGTGGAGAGTCAGCAAATATTACATAAGGTTATTATAATTATGAACATTTTTTAAATGCTGGAGAAAAATTAAAATGGATATAATTGATTTTAGGGACAATATATTACTAATGAGTAAAAGTCATCATACAAATTAAAGTCGGAAAATTACCTGTTAGAAGCAATTTCAGTAAGAAAAAATTGATGATTCATAATTAAACCACAGCTGGATCATATGTCATTTGCCATATGACTCAGCAATATAATGTTGTAAAGAAAGTAAGCATTCTTCTGGATAATATTGATTCAAATATAAGATGAAAGGGCTGTATAGTTAATGAAGTGTAGGTTACTTGGAGAAGTTGGAAAAGGGAGCCTGAAAGATAATTACATAAAAATACTACCTACCAGACATGGTTAGAGGAGCTATGATCATTTATCACCAAAATATAGAAAACAAAAGACTGAAGAGTATCAGTTTTTAAGTATATCTCTTATTTATTTGACTTTATTTGGAAATAAAACATTCCGTATTAACATTTTTTTTCTCAAAAGTGAAGCATCCAAACTATTACTGTCTTAAATTATAAAATTTAAAATATGTTGCTTTCTTCCAAGCCTTCTAAAGAGAGTATGGTTGGGATGTTGTCTTTCCCAACGATTTTAAGATTTTATAATGACCCTTAAAAACTTTTCTTTGCTGCCAAACAGCAATGTCTTCAGAATTACTAAGTTTAGGGAAATAATTGGCCTCTACGTTAAATTACATGACTGTGTAAATTTGGAGGGTTTTTTTGGTTTGTTTTTTGCACTCTATATTTTCTGGTTTTCTTCATTATCAAATTATACCTGCCACTTCTTAATTTCTAATCTGATGCTTTAATCTACTGTGGGTTTGAGAATGATACAAATAAGCTCTCTAGAATTGGTCTAAAATAAGGGTAGAAAAGTGAAAATGAAGTCCTGAGATACCCTTGTATGAGTGACCTCTAAGGAATTTGTGCAGGAACCATACGGCATGTATTCTAGCAGCCTGGAGTCTGTGTTTGTCTCAAAAACTGAATCTTGCCCTATACAAAATGTAATGTGTAAATGTGTCATTTTGGTTTTCCGTGTATTATTATTTAAAGTTTGCATCTTGAAGATATTGATATATTCTAGAAATGTGGTTCTCCTGTACTTTCTCCTATTGTGCCTAGAAGAAAATTTCTGTTCTTGTGTGACTTTAAAATGGTCTTACTTTGATTTTCAATTACATTTTAACAATTTCAAGTTGCCAGGTAAGTGATTTTGAGTAAATAAAATATTATCAGAAGTATGAGACCTACAGTGTCTATAGTAAAGGGCTTAAATTGAAGCAGACGTAATTTAAATAAACTGAATATTAGTCTCTAATATAATCAAATAAATGGCATATTAATTTAAGTAAACTAAATATTGACCATTGAATATTAACCAAACTGAATATTAACTAATGACCACTGAATATAACTGAGATACATTGAACGTCAGCCACCATATATGGTAAACTATGGAAACAAAAAGATTTATGCATGGAATCAATTTGTTACATGGATATGGCTTAATAACAGTTCTGCCAAGAAACCAGAGGGTCACGTAAGTCCTTTTTCGATTGATTCTGTAGATTTATGTTGATTTACTTTCTTTTTTTTCTCTCTAACATTGTTGTTTTAAGTAGTAAGTGTGCTGTTGTTGGGGAGGTAATAATAGATTTTTTATTGTTTTGTCATTAGGATTCAACCTACAACCAGCAGTTAATTATCCCCAGTATAGGATTACCTTTGAAAACCAAAGTATTTGCAGCTGTCCAAGCCACTAATCTGGATGGCAGGTAATTTCAAAGTCTTATCTTTTTTAGGTCAAAACACTTTGACTGCCCAAACCCTCATGAGTCATAAAGTTGGCCCATTCATTTTTAAACTCAGTTTGAAAATATTATCATTGCCACACCATTTAGGCATGCTACTAAAAAGAAATAACAAATTACAAAGTTTAAGAGGTTACACTCATGTTGTGTCATTAATCGGAAAATAACAAGTCTTCCCACAAAGAAGGCGAGTGGTTCTTGGAAGGGGGTATGGGAAGATCTGGGATGCCGAAATGTTGTATTTCTTCATCAGAAAGATGATTAACCAGATGTAGTCATTCTGTGAACACTTGATTTGCTTGCTTTTCCATATGTATGTTACTCTTCAATATGAATTTATTAAAAAATGAAAGGACTCTGCATAAGAGTGTGTCAAAATTACACAAAATGATCTCCAGAAACATCTCTATAAAAAAATGATTAAATTTTGGATGATACTTAAGAAAATTCAGAGCAATCAAACTGAAATGGAACTCAAAAGCTGAAGCTCTAACCCTGCCTTATTAAAAAAAGTAATGTGAAAATGGCCTCTTTTGGACTGTTCATGTATTATTATTTAAACTTTGCATCCTAAAGAGATTGGTATACTCCAGAAATTTCGTTCTTCTTTACCCTCCCTCTTCCTGTCCTGAAAAATATTTCTATTCTTCTATAAGTCTTTAAAATCGTCCTTTAATAATGCAGGAGTTTTTTCCATTTCATTGGCATTCACTACCCATGGATTAGTTTTTTTTAAATAACATCAGAGTTGGAGTGGACTAATGTATAAGTGTGAGCAAAATCTAACATTATGGAGGAAGGATGTGGATGTGTATGCGCCTCATGGCTTTCTTCTCCCTAACACAGTGTCTATTGGGGACTCCACAATCGCCAAATCACTGATTCTGATATACAATTTATGCTCTAAACTCCTTTGCTGTATTTGCTATTATAATATTCTCTGATTCTGTTAGAGACAGTCATATCTAGAAACAAAAGGCTATTGTTTACAGTGAACATATAAGCATCTATGTAGCTCATTTTAAAGTTTACTTCTCAGACTTTGACCATTCAGTTGTCTTGTACACAATTATTTATGACATTAGCCTTGACTCCCTTAATGTGAAATTGACAATTTGGTGCAGATTTTTAAACACTTTGAGTTTAGGAGAAAGTTATTACTTTTTAAAAACTTGTATGGGTACATAGTAGGTGTATATATTTATGGGGTACTTGAGATGTTTTGATGCAGGCATGCATGTGAAATAAGCAGGAAGGAATAAGAGAAAGTTTTAATAAACAATAAACCTCTGCAAATAACAGGTAATAAACAATTATATTTCATGAGATAATAATTTTGTCAATATTTACTTCCCTTGTATTAGTAACTAATACCCAAAAAGAAATTATGACTCTAGATTATGTTTGCTTACATTCTTCCAGATGGAATGTTTTAATGGATTATTGCTATACAACTCCATCAGGAAACCCAAATGATGACATTCGATATGATCTCTTCCTTAGGTAAGACTTAGCTGTCTAAGTATTGTGTTGATACCAATGACCCAGTTGTAGATAACTGAAATGGAAAATCTAAGTCAGATAAATTATAAATCACTAATGTAGCTTTTGAATTTCAAGTTTTACATTTTGAACTTTGAGTCCTTATAAAGCTGAAAGTTTAAAAGTTGAGAGAAGTTTTCAACACAAAATGCTGATAAAGCTATTGTTGAATCAGAGTTGTAAGTAAGTTAGGTCCACCAAAGATATTTTATTCATGTTTAGGAGATTTGGGAATATTTCACTGTCTTAGGAAAAGCATAGTTAGGACATGATTTGCAGGAAAAGAAATGCAATAGAGGTTACTATTTATCTGCAGCTAGACTGTTTCATATGTCAAAAGGAGAGTAAAATTAAAGTAATGGTCTGGATAATTTAGACCCCAAAATACTTTTGTTCATTTATCAGTATTTAGTATAAAACTATAATATAACCTACCACTCCTTTTTTTATTAGAGCCAATAACTTCATCCTCCTTCCCCAATAGACAGTGATAGAGTGAATGTAATATACATTTGGGGAAAGAGGACATTGATCATAAAACCATTCAATCATCCCAGTTCCTTTTCAGCATTTTTATCTGACAGCCGAACAGACTTGAGAGTAAAGCAATGTCTTCTAATCATGCTTATAAAGTGCAGTTGGCTCAGCTCACTGCAGCTTATTGACACATGATGGAAGTAATGTAATGGGAAACCAAAAGAATACACTTTATTGGCTAATCAAGGGTAAGATGACGTTCAGAGGGTATGGTCAAACTGTTACTCTAACATAGCTTATTTCTGGAAATGTTAATTTGGGCAACATTTTTGGGAAAAAATGTCAGTATGTATCAAAAGCCTTAAAAGTTTCATATTCTTTGATTCTAGCTTTACAAATTGGGAAATACATTTTAAAATATGTATGATGCTCTGGTCTATCAGTAATATTTACAATAGTAAAACATGGGAACGAATTATATATTCAGCCATAAGGAAATAGCTAGGTGAATGATGGACAACCAGTAAGTTGAGAGTCCATACAGGTATTACAATCATATAGAGTTATGTCTTAGATAGAAAAAAAAAATGGTTGGCTTTCTCTTACCTTCTCCCTTTTTGTCTAATTGGTATTTCTATCTTTGAAAATAATTGATTCTTTAACATTTAAAGGTATTAAAATATCAAGGAAAAGGATCATAATATATAATTGTATATGTAATGAACTTCATTTATATAACAGAAAAGACTGTAAGGAGAAACAGGAAGAGGCTCCCAGTGGTTATTTGTGCTTGGTAGGGTTATGGATTTTTTTTTCACATTTCTCTTATTTTCCCAAACTTCTATAATCCTCATATATTAATAATCTGGAATATGATCATCAGACTTCTTGTGTGAATGTAGAAGCAGCTTAGTTCTGAATCTTTTCAGTTTTCGTATTGGAAACCATTCAGAGTGAAATGTATAAAGAAAAATAATTTCCCAAATGTCCTTTTGTGTGAATGTAGGAGGAAAAGAAAACCTAGAAATTCTAAAGGAAATGTTAGTGTTGATGAAAACAGTTAAGATCAAGAGAAAATGGTGTAGAAAGCAGTGTAGAAGAGGTGGTAAGGAAGGCAGGGAAGAAAAGTGGGTGCTGAGGGGTCCTAAGGGAGTCAGCTCCCAGAAGCAGCAGGAGAAATACACACCTTGAAGGAAAGGGCACTACTTTGAATGGAAACTGCTATCCCCTGGGCTGGGGAATCTGAAGAATGAAACAGTAGAGAATGCTCAGAGCCTCAGAAGTGGCAGATCTCAGAAAGTGCCAGCAAAAGCACACCTTCTGAAGGTGAAGGAATCACCTGGGAAGGCAGGGGCTCTGCCTTGGTGGCAAGGCTGCTGAATAAACCTCAGGAACCCAAAGCTGGTGGTAGAACCCGTGAATATCTTTTAAGCTCAGTCAGTGGCACAGTTCTGCTCTATTCAAAGACAATTGCTATTGAAAAACAGAGGAGGGAGCCCTTGAGTTGGGGAAACCCTTAAGGAAGGTATTTACCATTCCACATTGCCTTAGGGGTCCTAAAAGTTTTAGCTTTAGGGAAATCCAACTCTTTCAAACTTGAATGATAAACAGATGCAGGTATTTCTTGCAGTATTCCAATATTCTACAGGAAAAATATCGAAAATGGCAGAAAAGAAATTTTAAAGATGAATTAAACTCACCAGAAAACTGTTGCCACGGATTATATAATATGTACATTCCAACATTCATTTTTAAAAAGCAAAAAGCATCATGGTTATGAAGATAGAATTATGAGAACGTAGGTAAGTAAGGATAGGACAGTAAAAGTCATGGCTATGGAAATGTGAAAAGGAAACTGGGATAAGTGAAAATAAATGGAAATATAAAAAAATGTATGAGAGGAAGGGACACGTAATTAGAAGACATTCAAAAGGTGTGCAGATCACAGCAGAAACAGTGTGGGACATGGAAGATAAGTATAAGAAATACAAATAAAAATAAACAAATATAAAGGAAAATAAAAAGAGGAATAAGTAAGATAGAAATAAAAAGGTGAGAAAGGGAATTCAATATATGTATAATATGCATAATTAGAATTGTCCACCCAAAAGTCAAAATAATAGAACACCATGTTTAAAAATATAATCCAGGAACACTTTCCTAAATTAAAAAAAAAATCTGTCATTGACATAATGAATTGATGCCCTGGATGAAATTGAAGATTTCATTAAGTGGAAACCAGGGGAAATATAAAAAGACATAGAAATACAATAAAAAATTAGAGATTTTACCTCTTAGAAAACTTACTTCTGGTGGCCAACAAGTAAGTAAGGAAGTAAGGATATAGGAAATCTAAATGACATAAGCAATAAGCTATATACAGTGAGACAACAATTCATAACAGTATCAAAAACCAGGAAGTCCTCACCACTGGAAGTTGTAAAACCCATAAATAAGACTTGTATCAAAAATGAAAATATGAATCAATGTTCTGGAAGAAGTTAAGAAAAAGTAGGTTCCTTGAAAAAATATGTTAATAGAGAATCACAAGCTAATCAAATCAAGAAAAAAGGGATAAATGCCAAATACAAAAAGATAAGAGGGGAATCAACATGGAAATGAGCAGAGTACGGTTCTATCAGATATCACAGTCAATAAAATGTCTACAATTATTAAAGGAATGTCGTATTATGCAAGGCTAGCCACATAGACAAAAGTCACAGAACAGTAAACTGAGAAATAGATCCCCAAACATATAGGAATTTAGTGTACGATGGAGTGTGGAACCACAAATCAGTGGGATAAGTAGATTTTTAAAAACAGTGTTGGACATGGATAATAGTAAGATAAAAGATAGTATTGGACCTATACTTCACTCAATACACCATAATAAAACCTAAATAGATTATTAATTTTAATGTAAAAGCTACAACTTTAAAAGTGGTAGAATAAAACAAGAGAAATACCTCAAAACTTTGGAGTAAGGAAACTCTTTTCAGTCTAAATACTAGAAGCCACAAAATAACGTATTGAAAATTTAACTACATAAGAGTAAAACTGTGAACACACACGCGCGCGCACACACACACATACGCGCGCGTACACACACACGGAATGTCCAAAGCCAAATAACAAAGTGAAACAATTTGTAACTCATATAACAACCAGTAACCACTCTTCTTAACACATAAAAGAACTCATAAGAATCAGAAAGAAAATGGCCAACAACACAACAGAATTTGGTCAAAAGACATAAACCATTTTCAGATAAAGAAATGCAAATGACTATGAGATATGTGAAGATATACAAACTCATTAATTATAAGAAAAATATAAGTTAAAATTATAGGGTGATAGTTCATTTTTACTCTCAAATAGGGAATAATAAAAAGTTTTATCCATACATTTTGCTGATGTAGCTCTGGAGAAGTAAGCATTGTTTTCATCTATTGCTTGTGAAGTCCAAAATTGAACAATATTTATATAGGGCAATTTGACAATATCTATTAAATGATGTATTCTGATATATGGATGTATTCTGTAGATAATCCTGTACATGTTCAACATGATATATCATAAGGCTATTCATTATTACTTCATTTCAAAAAAGCAAAAGATTAAAAACAATGCATGTACATAAATAGGAAACTGATTAAATAAAGTCTGAAACATGTCCATGATGAAATACTATACAGCTGTGGAAGAAAATGAGGAAGCTCTCTAAATGTTGATACGAAAAGATCTCTAACACTGCTAAATCTTTAAAAGGCGAGGTACAACATAGCATAGACAATATGCTATCACATGTTTAAGGAGGGAGGACAGTAAGAATACATTGCTTCAGTTTCTATTTTCATAAACCCTGGGAATGATGTGAAAATAAATGAGAATGAAAAGAAGTGAGATCGCCTCTGGCAGGTTTCTATATATTTTAAATTGTTTGGATTTTTGAACTATATGAAAGTATAATTCTTCTAGCTATTATTGCAATCAGAAACTGATCTGTTTAAATTTTATGGTCCAGGTTTTATTGTCATATCTGTTGAATTAGCTTATACTATGATTAAATGTCTGTAACGTGGCATGGTTCTGTTAGCTCTTAATGTAATGGCGGATCCTTAATACGGTAGAAATTAATTTACAAGTCTCAGTAGGTTGATACTTTCCAGTGATGTCCTGTCTTCACGTTCCCTAAAATTTAGCTGTGACAAGGATCCTCAGACCACCGTCATTGAGAATGGCCGAAGCCAGCGGGGCCGGTTTTCATTTGAAGTGTTCCGATTTGTGAAACACAAGAATCAGAAAATGTCCACTGTCTTCTTGCACTGTGTTACCAAGCTCTGTAGAGCAGATGACTGTCCCTTCCTTATGCCGGTATGTTTTGAAGAACTTCATTCTAAGTTGTTGAATTGATCTAAGCTGAAAGTTTATCAAATGTCAGAAACTAATTTCTGCTTGGAAAGTGGATAGGTGTTAGGTCAAATAGTTTGAAGTAGGATTTATTCATTTATCTAGTAAAGGTCTGCTAAATATCCTACTTTGTGCCAAGCATTGTACTGGGGATACATAGATGAGGCATGCACAAATTCTGAATTTAATTAGATTATCTTTTAGGATCATGAGCTAGTCACAGAAGAAAGCAAGACAAAAATCTGTGGTGCAAAGGCAGACAAATATATGGTAGCAATAGGCGGTATTCACCATTGCAAGAGAGTTCAATCAGGAGAGGGTGAGAGGATTGGTGGAGATGAACTCCAGCTGTTACTTGGAAGTGGACTGAACCCCAAAGAACCAAAATCAAGACTGTAAGAGACACTGCTGGCCAAACGATGGTCAAAGACACAGACACATAAATTAGTGTGATCAGAGAGCTTCTAGTTCTTCAGGAGGGTTGTAGAGCAGAGTAGAGATGATTGGAAAACCCGGGGAGCGCACTGGGCTGGTGCTGGAAAGGTAGATTGTGGTCAGATGCTTGGAAAATCACTGAGATTAAAGGCTAAAAGCAGTGAAAGGTGTGCATCTGAATTGCATACAGTCACCATTAAAATAAATATCCATTTAGTAGTGAATTAAAAAATTCTATTCTGACTGGCTCTCTAGGGTCACATCATTATTAACCTGAGAAAAACGCAGGCCCCTTTTTAATTTGAAATACCATTAATATGTTTATATTTATGTTCAATTCATGCATAAATGGGAAGCTATTTCTTCATACTCATGGATCCCTTTGGACTAATAAGCAATGTCAGATAGGGGTAAATGCAGAGTCCACATTACCTTGAGTCCATGCTGACCAACATTTCCAGGAAGGATTTATTAAAGGCTTGAGAGAAATAAAAGTAGAAAAGTTTGATAAACACAGCACTTTTTCAAGAGAGCCACTGAGCTATGTAAATTAATGAGGCAGTGCACAATTACAGAGAGAGGAAATAAGAAATGTGGCCCAAGCCAGGGTAAGAAACACTGTAGCAGTTACATGCAAAGTAATTAAATAAATGCACAGAAGGAAATGAATAAAATTAAACATGTGGTATCTCTTCCAAAAGAATCTGCTTTCCAAATGGCCATAAAGAAACAATTCTGTGCCGGTGTGGAATTTCATTTGTTTTCATTAACACCTCAGATTTGCAGCCACAGAGAAAGGAGAGATGCTGGGAGGAGGACGACTTGGAGCTCCCAGAGCTCTTCTGGCAGTGCGGTGCTCTCTGCTGGTCCCATCATTACTCGGAGTGGTAAGTGTGCTCCTCCTTCTGTATGTAGTAATAGACGGTTCCAAAATGCCTGGTTACTTGGCTTCCAACAAGAACTCAAAGTGGTTCCTAAACAGCACTAATTAACTGTGAGACAAGATAAACTGCTAAGCAACTTTAATTTCACAGTAGTTTTCCTGTTTACTCAACTTTCACACAAAGGGCAATATTGTCTTTACTGCATTTCCTGTTTACACACACACACACACACACACACACACACACACACGAGTATGCCATGATGGACCTGTTTTTTTTTTTTTTTTTTTTTTTTTTTTGAGACGGAGTGTCGCTGTGTTGTCCAGGCTGGGGTACAGTGATGTGATCTTGGCTCACTGCAGCCTCCACCTCCTAGGTTCAAGAGATTCTCCTGCCTCAGCCTCCCGAGTAGCTGAGATTACAGGCGCCTGCCACCACACCTGGCTAATTTTTGTATTTTTAGTAGAGATGGGGTTTCACCATATTGCTCAGGCTGGTCTCGAACTCCTGACTTTGTGATCTGCCCATCTTGGCCTCCCAAAATGCTGGGTTTACAGGCGTGAGCCCGGCCCATGCTGGACGTGTGTAATCACCCCGTGAATACGCTTCACCCTCCTCTGCCCTGCTGTCACCCATGACTACTAATTTGAGTGGACTGCAGCCTCTAGCTCCCTTGCCCTCTAGTTTCTGGCTGGGCTTGACCAATCAGTGGTGCTGTAAGCAGATGGGAGGGCACAGAAATTGTGGAGTCCACAGGGCTCCTCCTAGACAATTCTCTCCCTGTAACTACTCTGAAAACCCTCTCCTTGTCCCTTAACTCTCCTCGTCCCTTAACTCTCCTCTCTGTCGTGAATTTTCTACGTCTTTATAAATAGCCTATTAAACACTCCGTACACTCCGTATATGGCCCAGTTTGAGTATGATTTATTTCCTTTCAGAATTGTGCATATTACGTACTCTCATCTACTGCATTCATTTGTGCTCATGAATTTATATGATCTAATGGACACAACTCTTTATAACTCTTTATAAACATATTCTCAGGTATACAAATATATGTGCATACATGTACCTACACACACACACACACACACACACACACACACACACACACACAGTAAATGGATGTAGATTTTGTAGGTTTAAGTCAGTGTGAACCCAGAGACTTCCGGAGTCCATTGGATAAAACAGAGATGTGGCATGAAAAACTCTGAAACTAAAGCCGGAAAAACAGGTTCTAGGTTTAGCTTTTGTTCTAACATGCCATGTGAGTAGAGGTTTTGTTTCATTTCTCTGGGCAAATGTTTCTTCATTTTTAAAGTAAAAGTTTTAAAAAAGTTTAAAAAATTTTAAAATGTTTTATTCATTTTAAAATAAAAGTTTTAAGATTTTTTTTTTTCTAACTCTATCGTTCTAAATTTTCTCCCAAAAAAGAGAATAATTCTGATTTGGATTATATGCTAATAATGTTTTCTCCATTTTATATTAGCCTTAATGCTGTTATCATGTTTCAGTTACATTTTCGGTACCTTTTCTCCATGCTGCCCATCCCACAGTCAAAAGAAAGTTTTGCCTGAAATAGGCAAATCAGTAAAAAGTGGTTTTGGCCCAAAACATTCAGACAATTGTGTAGTCCTAACATTGTTTAAAAACAAACCAATAGGCCCTTTCAATAATGCAGAGATATATTAAATATGAAATTTCAAACTTAGCCCATACTCCCTGAAGATTTTTGGTATGTGCTCTGACTGGTTTAAAAATGACTGGTTTGGTCAGGCACGATGGCTCATGCCTGAAATCCCAGCACTTTGGGAGGCCGAGGCGGGTGGATTACCTGAGGTCAGGAGTTCAAGACCAGCCTGGCAACATGGTGAATTGCCATCTCTACTAAAAATACAGAAATTAGCCGGGTGTGGTGGCACACGCCTGTAATCACAGCTACTTGGGAGGCTGAGGCAGGAGAACTGCTTGAGCCAGGGAGGCGGAGGTTGCAGTGAGCCAAGATCGTGCCACTGCACTTCAACCTGGCCAACAGAGTGAGACTGTGTCTCAAAAATAAAATAAAATAAAATAAAAGACTGGTTTGTGGCTTGTGAAAGTCCCATTTTTTATCTCTATCTAGCTTTCAGAAGTGGCTCATAGAATTACATTGAATGGAAACTCAGTTCTTGCTGCCAATAATTAGGATTGCTTTTGGGTAGGCACAATAAAAGAGATTTTTATTTCCATGGAGCATATCTAGAGTCAGTTTGCTATAAGAAAAGAAATTTAAAAGTGACATTTCTTCTGTTCATCTTGGGTAGATGGCTTTTCCTCCTTAATTACCGTCTTCCTTCTTGCCTACGCAGAACTAAGTATTACAGTTTTTAAATAATTTGTTAGCTGTATTCATCCATTCTAATGTTGCTAATAAAGAAACACCTGAGACTGCGTAATTTATAAAGAAAAAGAGATTTAATGGGGTCACAGTTCCACATGGGTGGGGAGGCCTCACAATCATGGCAGAAGGCAAAAGAAGAGCAAAGGCATGTCTTACATGGTGGCAGGCAAGAGGGCATGTGCAGAGGAATTGCCCTTTATAAAACTGTGAGATCTCGTGAGACTTATTCACTATCATGAGAACAGCATGGGAAAAATCGACCCCATGATTTAATTACCTCCCATGACATGTGGGTATTATGGGAGCTATAATTCAAAATGAGATTTGGGTGGGTACACAAACCATATCATTAGTGTAAAATAATTTTTAAAATTCAAAAAAGGTTCTAAGATCCCCCAAATCCCAGCAAAGATAAATAAGTAGAAGTCTCTAATTCTAACATAAGTAAACAGTTCTCTAGGTTTATAGGTTTCATCCATCCCATGTCCAGTTGCCACAAAGAGCTATCACAATGCCTCTGATGTCATGCCTGGATTTCTTTCCAATTTTCAACCAGTTTCCACCTCAAGAATGTCACTTATTGCCCAACATGCTAGAGTTGTCTCGGGATCACCTCCAGTTTCTCCACCGGCAGAGCCCCCAGAGGAGCACACTCACACTTTCAGAGTTCCCTTGAATCCGCTCTCATCCTCTCTGGAATTATTTTTAAATAATTTTGATACATGTTGGCATGGTCTTCTTTAGTCATCATGGTGGTCTCACTGCTTAGAGGAACATATATAAAGATGTTTACATTGTAATACTATGATACCCATGAAAAAATATATTTTTAAAAATTCCACATGAACACAGAACTCAGAACTCAAGCCCTATCCATCCATATGCAAATCCTATGTAAACTTCATGTTCAGCTTCATGACCAGAACTACTTTTTTTCCTTCGTTTCACTTTATTTTTATCTTAGGTCAGCTAGAATTTATCTCTTCGGGTCCTGTGGCCAATTTTATATAGACAAGTCCAATTTCAGGCTTGATTTGCTCTCTTCAAAGCTCTCTGATTCTTGGAAGTTTTGCTCTGTTTGCTCATTGAACCACTCCTTTTCCCTAGACATCTAGCTTAGGTCAAGTTCAGTAAGTTGTTAAACCTCAGAACTCCTGTTTTGTTTTGCTTTTTAATGAAATCAAATCCATTCTGGATATTTTTTTTACCCAACATTGTTAATAGTTTTGTTACTTGACTTAGGAAAATCTTCACACCCTCATAATGCAACCCCTCAAGAGAAATTTCCTGAAGTGTTCTTATTTAAAACTTCAAAATGCTAAAGGTGCTTGGATAGGGGAGTGCTTATCAAAGGGTGCAATTCTGGAAATCTAAAGGCACCAACACCAGAAAACAATACCTAATTGTTTTGTTTAATTAAATTCCTGTGGAGAAACCCAAGCCATATTCTTGTTCAATTAGAATTGTTGAGTTTTGTGAGTAGTTAATAATTCACTTGAGCATGCTTGTTTAGTCCCTTCATGGGACTGGCACTCTTCTAGGAACTGGGAATACAACAGGGAACAGGCCACAGACTTTGTCCTCGGAGATCTTAGAGTTCAGAGGTAGAAACAGACTATTAACGAACATAACACTGTGGAAAGTAAAAAGGTCGGCGCTTATTAACTTGAAATGTGTGGTCTATTTTACTATATAGGTTATTAAAGTTTTTTAAAAAAATAGTTTTCTAGTGCTAAGAGAAAAAAATCATTCTGCATATATCTTTCGTGGTCTTTTTATTATTATTATTTCAACTACCTACATGAGAAAGCAGAGAATGACAATTTATCTGCCACTTCTGGCTTTCAAATGACTGTGGCATTGCTGCTATCACCTTCCTCCTATAGGATTTCAAATAGATAAATATACTCTTGGAGACCCCCAAAAGTTTGGTATTCCAATCAGTTCTAATTCCAGAAGGCTTCAGGTGTTTCTTTTAGCATATATGTACATGTCAAGACCAAGTGGGTTCGAGGAAAAAACAAGCTGTGGTGCGATAAAAGTCTCCTGAAAAAATGTCTACCTTCCCTTTCAAGGCTTTACAGTGCTTTGATGTTTTGTTTGTTTGTTTTCTTTGTTTGCAATAATACAAAAATTGGAAGCTACCAGAAATAGCAACTAGATAAAGCAATTCTCTCCACCTTTATTCACTATCAAATACAATTCCAAATAGTATTAGAATATCACAGGTTTTGATTTCAACCACCTGCCAAAGGTAGTACTCTTTCATTTATTCAGAGTCCTGGAACCTGGATTTTGTCATTCCAGTCTCATTTGGAAAAGGGTGCGTCCTTTCCCCACACAGGGAGATTTTGTCCACAGCCAAGTCCTCATTGATGACCCCTGAAATATTGCTTCTATAGAAGTGTTGGTGGTAATATGGGGAGTGAGAGGGACAGTCTGACTCTTGTTAACCTTAGGAGGCAGAAAATAGCGGAGAGGGCATATAGTCATAGCACTTTTGTCTTATTTGGAACACTTATTAGAAAGGAACTTTCTATTTTTTAGTTGAAATATTTTAAAGCAATTAAGTGTGATTTCTAAAAAAGACAATAGCTTTCAAAAAGAAATTTTGTACCATTATATATTCTCCCCCTGTGTTCCAGTGAGGCAGCTCATCTTGGGAAAAGAGCACATGGATATTTTGGAAGAATTGCTCATAGTCCATTCATCCCATCTGTTTCCATGAGAAGCAAGTGTGATTATAAAGTAGTGTTGGTTAGAGATTAGGATTTTTCTGAATGTTGTATAATAAAAATGTGTGTTATTTTTCTTTTTGTCCTATAGCGATGCATTGCACCATTCAAAAGAGTGCTATGAATGAGTGCCGTATTAATTTTGAGCATTGTACTTCAGGATCAGACAGCATCGTTTCTGCCAAGATTCATGTGTCTGAAAAAAAAAATGGTGTCAGATATTTTATAAATATCTCACCAGGTTCTCCCCTTACTTGTTTTAAATACTCATCCTAGAGTTTCATAGCTTGAGATATTCATCTTCATCACCAGAAATAGTTTTCATACTTGGCCAGTTTATATTATTTTAGGAAAAGGACTCTGAAACTGAGCTTTGTTTTAAGCATATGTTTACTCTGTCATAAAGGCTGTGACAGATGGAAATTTCTTTATCTGTAAAATGGGGGTAGCAATAATATCCAAACCATATGGCTTCTGTGAGAATGAAGTGTGATAATGTATGAAACAGCAGTTTATGAACTATGTAGTTTTATACACATATTGATTGTAATAATATTTATATTCCAGAAATAAACAGTCAATTGCACACATTATATGGTTCAAATAACAAACACAAATATTAAAACACAAATATGAAATTGTTGTTATTTAAAATATGAAATATGAGCTCATACAAGCTCAAGGGTTAATAGCAACATGATGACAAATTGGACAATAAAAATTGGGAAATCAAGTAATATGTTTATCACATCTATTATTGTATTTGGCAGGGAAAAGTCAAAAATCAACAGCTTCAATCTTTTACTTAACAGATGCAAATAAAACTACAACTCAAGCTAAGTAGTCATGTTTTCCTTTCATATAGTTATTAAGTGTAAATTTATCTTCTTGGAACTTAAAGTGATGTGTTTGCAGATTATGTTGGACAAATTGGCAATACTTAAAATAGAGTGGCACTAAATAATGAATATTCTGTATAACAGAATAACAAATAGCAGGTTATAGGACCATAAAAAATGTAATAGCTGTTAACAATTACTGCCCCCACTAACCTGACTGGAGAGCTAATGATGAAACAAAGTTGGCAGGCAAGAAAACAACATAGTGTAGATTTTTTTCACTTACATTTATATACCCAGGACAGGTGCAGAATGTGGGCTTGGGGAATAGAAAGATGATGAAATCCAGTACATATGAAACAGGGCATGGAAAAGCAGAATGGTTTAGGAGGCCTTTCATTTTTGCCTTACTCAAGGAGATTATGGGTGGAAGTAAGAGGAGATATAGGTAAAAATGTAGGTACAAAGTAATTATTGATCAGAATAAACAAAGGTAAATATTTGGAGAGATGATGTCACTTCTCTTTTTCTGTTTTTTCCCCTCAGATGAGACTCCAACCAACAATTCACAACTTGGTAAGATAATTAACATATTTTGCTGTTTTGTTTTTTTTTTTACATTTTTGGTGATCAGTTACAAAGCTGTAATCATCTCAGTGTAATGAGCTTGAGTTTTCCAAGTTTGGTACATTTTAGATAACAGTTCACTGAGGGTTTTCAAGCTCATATGTGATCTATTGGTCAATTTTTATAGCATTTGATAGCTTTTTGATATTTTTGGTTTTGGCGGCCCATGGGCAGCCTCTAAACCATACAATCCTTTGGTATTGGGTTGAATTACAGTCAAATAGATTGTAACACAATTCAGTGCCATGCTGCTATTCTACGAGATGCTGATGAAAGACGTTTTGCAGGTAAAATTGGGTTAAGGTGGGATAAATATTATATGGGGCCTTTACAACTGGGTGTGTTTCGTTATTTGCAGGTTCTCCAAGTGTGCCTCCCTTCCAGCTGAACGCCATCACCAGTGCACTGATATCAGGAATGGTCATTCTGGGAGTTATGAGCTTTTCTCTTCTTCTGTGCTCACTGGCCCTTCTGCACAGGAAGGGACCCACCAGTTTAGTGTTGAATGGCATAAGAAACCCAGTCTTTGACTGACTGTAACAGGTGCCTCCTCTCTGGAGAAGGCTTCACTGACTAAACTATATGTGACTGCAGTCAGTGTTCCATCTGAATTTCATGTCAGTCCACATTCAATATTTGTAGGTTTGACAAATTTCACAGTGTAGCTTGTCAGCGTAATGATAGTGAAAGAAGTTTATAATATTGCTATTGTCACTGATGTATGTGGCCAGCCGTATTTTTATGCCACCAATGAATATATTGACAATAAGTGAAAAATATTCAGGACTTAGCTCTTCCAGGATCAGTAATATTTCATTTTACGTCAGTTTGCTTTTGATTGTTGGTTAAAAGATAAAAGGTTGGAGTAGACAAAAAATGAAATGTGTTGCATTTCCCCCTTAAGCATTAAAGCCCACTGCAGCGGCATTTAGATTTGCACATGTGGTCCTAGAATAAATGTTGCTTTTTGTTTTAAATCCAGATATTCCCTGCTTCAGGATGTGTTTTAACTGGACTGGCCAATTTGGATACCTGAGATGTAACTACTCATTCTATGACCTCCTGTGTTTTTGGCTGATTTCCATGTCTGACAATACTCATTTTAAAAGAAACTCTTGGGACATATCTCTTAACCTGGGGCATCCTTTTGTATAGAAGATAGTGAAAATAGTTGTTAGCTTCCAAGTGTCCTAGTACTAAGTGTCCCTAGATCATTATTTGTTAGAATAGGAATGGCTGTGATCTGTTTTCTTCTTCTGGTTCACGTGAGAACATCAGCACATGTTAACTCTCCTCCCAGGTAAACAGTTCAACTGCTGTTGCAGCTGTGCTTCCAGCAGTGAGGTAACTATGCAAAGATTATTTTTAATTCAGGAATCATTACATGTGAAAACAAGCTGTAGTTGTGAAAAGAGAACATTATCATCAGCTCATAAACCTACTGTTCCTAGAAGGGTTTTGAACAGTTTAGATTCCCTTTTTCCTAAAACAAAAAGGAAACTTAGGTTAAGTGTCATTTGCAGAACATTGTTGGAATCTACATTAAAAGATATTCTTTCCCCCCATATTTTTGGTGCCAGGCAATACAATTAATCAGGAGAGGGTTTCTTTTTAAGGTATCTTCTTGTAGGTTTCATAATTGCTATGAATAAACAATATTTTCCTCTAATAGTAAACTACAAGAAGCATTTGATCCTTTATCAGTTTTGCAAAAAAGCAAGTTTTAAGCAGCCCATGTTCTTACAAAAAAAACAACGTTCTCTTTGTTTAAGCTACCTATGCACTGAACAAATAAAACAATTTAATAGCCAACCAAAACCCAGCATGTGAAGTTACTAGAAATGCCATGTTAACTATAAGAAATTGCTGTAATCGCTAATTTCTATTCAACGTTGGTGACCCATTAGTCGGGACTTAATTTACTATACTGCATGTGAATCATCAAGCAATATTAGATTGCTTCAAATGAAATGTCTACAATTTGAGTTAATAATTAAATCAATCCTCAAGCTGAAAAACACTTTTTCTTCAATTTGCCTGAATATTTCAGGAGAAAGTATTTATATTGCAATAATTAGCTATATAATTGCATCAACTTTTTATTTCAAGGTATAGACACCAAGGGAAGTGGGATCTGGAAAGTCTCTGGATAATTTATTCACACACAAAAAATTTTAAATCACGTAAAAAGCCAGTCTACTCTTCCCTGTGTTACTTCAAAATAACTTTGAAGTGACTGTTCTGAATTTCATCTGTGTTAACATGATTAACTGACCATACTACTAATGTTACCCTATGTGTACATGGATAGTATTGAAATATACTGGTAAATCTATTTCAGATACTTTAAGTGAATTGCCATTGATTCTAGGATTAAGTTCTGTGAATAGGACATTATATCATTTAAGCTGTTTTGTCAATTTGATTTTTATGCTTTTGGAACGGCCCCTGTTTCAGCTGTTGGCCTTTTCAATTCTATACTCCATTTTATAGATTCGAATAATGGACACGTATCATTTGGGAAGCAACTTAAGTACCATATTTTTTTTGCCACCCTTTCGTCATAAAAGGAAGAATCAGAGTTATAATGAGATAAACCAAGCCTGTTTTTTTACAACTTTGTTCTTATAAATCTGCAGTTATATGGAGTATTTAGTTATACTGAATTTTACAGTTATTATAGTGTGAAAAACCTTACAAAATATGTGCAAACATTTCTTCAGTTTTAATACCTCAAACTGTTTTTTGCACTTCAGGGGTAAGGTCTGATGACATGTAAAAGATGATCGTTTAATAAAATAATGGTTTAAAATGTTGACCTGTTTTTTTTTTTTCCTCCTTCCTGCTCTCGACATCCTATCCCTACTTCCACAAATACAGAGGGTCTCCAACTTATGATGGTTACATTTACAATTTTTGACTTTAAGATGGGCTTATCAGGGCATTAAATGCATTGTTGACCTGTGATTTTTTTTTATTTATGATGAGTTTTTTGAGACATAACGCCACTGGAAATTGAGGAGCATCTGTATTGAGAAAGATTTAGTCTAAAATAAGCTGCCTAATGCAACAGGGAAGGCCAGTGATCTCTGTATGTAGGTAAAGTCTGCCCTCTCAATACTGAGCCCTGTGCAGGGAGACACATTCTTAATATCAGCTAAAGGTAAGGAAGGACATTTTTCTTTGAGCTTGAGCTCTAACTAAAATGGAATTTACAATTTTAAAAACTTTGGTAGGGACAGAAAAAAAAATTGGAAAGACAAGGAGCTTGGCTTCTGCCCGGAATTTCACAGTCTCTCCTAAGTGCCAGCAGGATCTGTGTCTTGGGGGAGGGTTGGTAGGAAAGTGGCATAGTGTTGAGGCAAAATCCTTTTCCTGACCCAGAGATAATCCAATCTCACACAACTGGGCACTACCCGGAGCCCTAAGTGTTGACAATTAGCTTTGGGAGCCTCACAAGACAGGATGGTTCATGAGGGGCATTGTCAGCTGTGGAAAATGTAAGGCCACTTTATGAAGCCTCACAGACAGTAAACTTCCAGAAGTTAGAATAGAGCAGAAGTTCATGGGAGACCCTTTTTTGTGAACACGGGTCATGAACATAATATGAAGAATAGTTTGAAGAATTGCAACGGGATGGAGGGCCAGCACGCATTTATTTTGATTCCATATTTATAAGAAAAAGAGAAAGCTGATCATAGAGCAACTGCCTTTGGGAATGAGATTCTTCAATTATTTACAAGTGGGGAAACATTTAAAATAAAACAATCTAAACTCATAATTTAGAAAAAAAATTTAAAAATACTTGTATAGGAAACAAAACAAATATCAGAGTGAGCTGGAGTTGGTGTATCAGTCAGTGTTCCCCAGAGAAAAAGAATATATGATATTGGTATATATGTCACACATTATATATATTTAATATGTATGTGTATTATATAAGATTGTGTGTGTGTGTATATATGTATATAGTATTTGTGTGTGTGTAACATAAGGAATTGGCTCACATAATTCTAGAGACTTAACAAGTCCTAAGAATAGAATTGCAGTTGGCAAGGTCAGGACCCAGGAAAGCTGATGGTGTAGTTCCAGTCCAAAAGCTGGTAGGCTTGAGGCCCTGGAAGAGTTGATGTTTCCATGCAATCCAAAGGCAGGAGAAACAAAATTCCAACCTTGAAAGGCAGGTAGGCAGAAGGAAATCATTATTATTCACAGGAGGGCCAAACTGATTGGAGGTATCATACTGTTAAAAGGCTAAACTTCCTAATCAGTCCAGGAATATTAAGCAATTAATAAATAAAAGTGTTACAAAATCTGACAGTGCAATTGAAATGGTTTAAAACTATTTACTGTCTGGAGGTAAGGTTCATGAATTGAGGGTCCTCTTTTATATTACCTGGATAATATTGATCAAATTGAAGAAAGACAGGGCCATGAGTAGGTGGGGAGTGATGAACTCTAAAGTTATACAAAATTATTCCTCGGCATCAAGAGAAACAGAGTACAAAGATACATGGCCAGGCAGTATTTATTGGACCCATATCCTACAGGGCTGGCATCGGGGATGCTGGTAGCCAAGGAGAAGAATAATGACATCAGCAGTGACAACAGGCTGGAAGCAGTAAAGAACATAAAACAGAGTAGCTGAGATAATAGGGGGCAAATGCAACAAGGGGCCGCTGGACTCTGGGAGAAGAGGCCGCTGCCACTTCTTAGGAGGAACTAGTTCTTTGGTGGGAGACAGAACGAGAATCATTGACAGCTGTTATCCACATTCCTCATGACAGCTGCCCGTCCTGCAAAAGTTCAAAGGTAAGTGAAAATTGAATTAAAAAGTTATATAATTATGTTTGTGAGGATATCTTGCCTGACAGCTTATTGGCAAATGCAGTCTCTGAAAATTTGAATAACACAAGAAAACTGAAATAGCCTTAATTAATGCCACATTTTGCTGAGATATCCAGAAGAGGATTAGTTTGGGGGCTTCTGCTCATGTGGACTAGACGTAACCTTTAGAAATCTCTGCTCAGTAATCTTCATTTATAAAATGCTTTGTATTCTTGGCAAAGTGAAATTGAGAACTCAGATTGTTATCTGCTTAGTTCAAATCTCCAATTCCTCTTTGCCTCAAGTATCTGGATATTTCCTTTTTTATTTAAATTGCCAACATAATTACTTCAATTTTCTCTTCCATTTTCTGTGCAGAAAGGAGCAGTGCTAATCATTACATGGAGCTTTAGTCAAAGGCAACGCGACCCAAATTTTGAGGTTAGTTTTCATCAGGAGCATAGCTGCGTTAGCATTGCCCAGAGCAAAATCCATTACTGAATAATCCTGCTGGTTTAACTAATCAACTAACACTAGAAGATCTTGGGAGAGCTGTGGTTTGACAATTTCATGCAACCCTGACTCAGAGTTATACAGGTCCTGAAGCTATTTCTTCTCCTGTATGTAGTTTTGTAAATTATTTATTTATTTTTATAGTAGGGAACAATTGGCTAAACTGAAAAATTACTCCAGAGGAAATATAGTTGTGTTTAGCAATTATTTATGACTTGGAAATTTGAACTTATTTATTTAAAAGCTATCATTTTGCTAATGTATATTTTGTGACTGATAAAATGAGATGGCAGAAAATGATGTAGGGTTCTCATTGTAAAGAAAATGGAACCCAATAATTTCTTCTGAATCCTGTAAAGATAAGACATAGGTGCTTCTTTGGTATCTCATCTCACTCTATAAATACAATGTGGAACAAAGACAATTCACTAATGCTCACTAAAAATTTTAATACAGGCTGGGTATGGTGGCTTATGCCTGTAATCCCAGAGCTTTGGGAGTCCAAGGTGGGCAGATTGTTTGCACCCAGGAGTTCAAGATCAGCCTGGTCATAGTGAAACCCTGTCTCTACTTAAAAAATTTAAAAATTTAAAAATTAAAAGAAAAACTGTAATGCTTTCTTTCTACCTTGTCAATGGGTATATATTGAGAGTTTCTCTTATTTCACAAATTAATCATCAACATGGACGATTCGTGCCTCTAAGACTTTATCAGAAACTCTTTTGAAAGTTGCCATGAATATTGTGATTAAACCAGTAGGACCAATGGTTATTTTTACAAAGATATGCCAGGCTGAAGAAGTGTGCACACATTTGGCCTGGGATTCATAGCTGGATGTGTAAAGAACTTTGCCTGTTTACCATTGCAGTGGTTTCCAAATCCATGTGGCTCACTCCCCGAGGAGGTATTTCCACAGACCCATAGGAATTCTCCTCAAACTTGTCTTCCATAATTTCCATAATTTTCTTCTCTTTCTGATTCCTGAAACGTTCAAACTTATAGAAAACTGCAGACAGCAATGTAACAACCACAGAAGTTTTATCATCTTGGATTAACAAATATGCACATATTTTTTAATTGTTTCAGATCTATAAAAAAAATTTTCATGTAAGTTGAAGTCCATTTTGTCCTCCTCTCTACTCTTTCTTTTAACTGTCTGTCCAGAGGGATCATTGTCAGTAAGTTGCATGCTTTCTTTCCATCCATTTAAAAAATGATTACTACATGTGGATATTTTTCTAACAACAGAGTTTTAATGTTATCATATTTTATACTTTCTTATCACACTATGTTTTCTTTTACATGCTGATTTTTGAAGTCAACAGCATGTTACTGAAATCTCTGTATCTTGAGACAGATCAGTTTCATGACATCTTTACATTCCTGCCTCAATAACTTCCGGCTTCAATTATGTTCCAACAATTATTACTTTGTGTATCTTACAAGAAAGTCCTTTTCTCTCCCTCTCCCCTCTTTAGCCTTCAGAATTGCCTTGGCTCTTTTTGCATCTTACTTTTATTCAAAGCTGATATGAGAAAAATTATGTTAAAACTTTGATTGGAATTTCATTGAAGTTGTAGATTAATGGGGAAAAATTGCCACATTTTTGATACTGAGGGATTTTTCCATCATCAATCTTGTTTTATGGATCCATTTATTCAAGTCTTCCTGCAATACCTTCAATTGAGTCTAGTACTTTCTCTATAAAAGTTCATAATATAAAACTTTTGTTACAGTTATTTGTAGGTGTCATAGGTTTTGGCAGCTATTGTAAATGAAATCTTTCCTAGGAACTAAACTTTCTAATTACATATTGCTGCTGGATACAAATGTTAGTGATTTTATTTTTATATTTTATTTACCACTATTGACAGAGTATCAAGTTTGTATTATAACCCTTCTGGCTGTGGATTCCCTCAGACCTGTTCAGGGCACCCAAAGTCCACAATGAGGCCCTGGAGCCAAACGCTTTCATTCAAAGTACCCTTTATTTTTCTCAGTAACATCCTTGGAATTTTTTTTTTTTTTTTCACAGAGTCTTGCTCTGTCGCCCAAGCTGGAGTGCACAATCTCGGCTCACTGCAACCTATGCCTCCTGGGTAAAGCGATTCTTATGCCTCAGTCTCCTGAGTAGGTAGGATTACGGGCCTATGCCACCATGCCTGGCTAACTTTTGTATTTATAGTAGAGATGAGGTTTCACCATGTTGGTTAGGCTGGTCCCGAACTCCTGACTCAGGCAATCCACCCATCTCGGCCTCCCAAAGTGCAGGGATTACAGGCCTGAGCCACTGTGCCCAGTCTGTATTTTTTATTTAATCACATTTTATTATCTTTGTCTCTTATGTGAAGGTTTCTCCAAAGGGCTTTTTGGAGTGCTACTAAATAGTGTTAGTCATTCAGGGAAGTATTCTGTGTCATGGGGAACTTCTGGAAGTGTTATTAGCCCAAGGCTAGTTCTGAAAGTCAAACTCTGCCTGGCAGAAGTAGGTGAATGACAATGATCAAAGGACATTGATTTTTGTCAGCTCCTACATAAGTCATAAATGTGATATTTGTGGATGCATTTGGTAAATTCATACATGTTGATTGTTATTATATTTTTTCATCAAACTTACCTTATGTTTTAAAATTTGCTTTTGGAGGTGGGTGTTAGTGTACCATGAGCCAATGAGGAAAGTTACATGCTGCATATGCTGTCCCTTAGCACTCATCCCAAGCCAAGTGATGGACAGGGATGAGGAGTTCCATAGGGAAAGAGTCCCCGCACTAGCGTCACTTAAGGTACTAAGATTAGCCATCTGTCTCTTCTAATGAGGAAAGCAATGTTGGAATAGAGGACAGGCACATCAAAGGTTATGGCCAGGGTTGGACTTCTCAGCCCAAGTTTACTGAGGGAACAGATAAAGCAACAAAGTTGGGAAGTAACAGACTGGGCCGCTAGGTGCCCAATAGTGATGCTGGTGAGTGTTTGACTCATTGTGTATGGCTTATTTAATGCCTACATGATGGTGACTCTTGTTCCCTCATTTTAATCTCTTCAGGTTGATAGGACATGGGGAAATACTAAAAGGCTGGTTGCCTTTATGTACTTTTATCTAGAGGTAGTCACTTACAAATCACTCGTTTTTTTTCAGTTTGTAAGATAAATTTTCCAAGTTGTTAAAAGTTATATTGCTTTTCCCATAGATTGTCAAAGAACGGTTACAGTTACATTAAAGTTCCGAATTTCCTGACCTCTTTGAGAGATAAAGGAACTGTAAATAAATTACACTGTATTTCTCTTAAAAGCCTTATCTTAGGGGATTAGTAACAATATCACATTTTTCAGAAGCCTTGGGGCAATAAAATCTCCTTAGTGTAATTGAAATCTAAGTACTTATCTACTAGAGAATTATATATTTCAACAGCTTTTAAAAAATTATGTTGCACTCTTAAAAGAAATCTGCATTTTAAAATTTATATTCAATCTTTTTATTCTAAGGCAAATAAGGCAATATCTACATATAGTTTAATTTGATCTCATAATTTTTTTGCATATTAGATTTTTTAAGAAAAATTATGAATTATAATTGAATCATCTAGCTTTTCCTGTTATGTAAGTATTATTTTAATCTATATGTAATAGGGGAAAACTAAGAAGAAGGGAATACTTACTACTTGTAGATACTTTTTATATCTAATACATATTGTAACAACTTCATGAAGTAGATGATATTTTCCTAATTTACTTAGAAAACTTTCAGTCATATTTTATTTGAATATATTGGAGGTGTAATATGCCTTCTAAGTTTTATTAATTAGTTAGTTCACCTTTTGTAGTCATTGTTCTTTTAATGTTTTAATTGTTTCCCTTGACTAAGTTCTCATTCACCACTTGGGATGTGAGAGAAATGGGGAGAATAAAGAACTCCAGTTTACAGAGTTGATCAAAGTTCCTTGTATATTAATAGGTGTGTGTTAGTGTGTGTGAAAGATAAAGGTTGAAGAACTGAACATTGATTACAGGGAAATTCGCTAGTATTAATATAGTTTTATAGATATTGTACCATTAGTAGACAGCTGAGTAAACTAATAACAACTTGATTTAGCTGTTTAGTAAAATTTTAAATATTATAGATAGAGTTAATTTGTGTTAGATTACTTGATTATTAGTTTCATGTCATTTTAAGGTACACATTTTTGTATTGGTTAGAATCACAGTCCATTGCAAGTAAAAGAGATGCTGTTGTCTTTTGCTGCAGTTGCTTTTGGTGTTTTAGACATGAAGTCTTTGCCCATGCCTATGTCCTGAATGGTACTACCTAGGTTTTCCTCTAGGGTTTTTATGGTATTAGGTCTCATTTAAGTCTCTAATCCATCTTGAATTAATTTTCATATAAGGAGTAAGGAAAGGATCCAGTTTCAGCTTTCTACTTATGGCTAGCCAATTTTCCCAGCACCATTTATTAAATAGGGAATCCTTTCCCCATTTCTTGTTTCTCTCAGGTTTGTCAAAGATCAGATGGCTGTAGATGTGTGGTATTATTTCTGAGGACTCTGTTCTGTTCCATTGGTCTATATCTCTGTTTTGGTACCAGTACCATGCTGTTTTGGTTACTGTAGCCTTGTAGTATAGTTTGAAGTCAGGTAGCATGATGCCTCCAGCTTTGTTCTTTTGACTTAGGATTGTCTTGGAGATGCGGGCTCTTTTTTGGTTCCATATGAACTTTAAAGCAGTTTTTTCCAATTCTGTGAAGAAACTCGTTGGTAGCTTGATGGGGATGGCATTGAATCTATAAATAACTTTGGGCAGTATGGCCATTTTCACGATATTGATTCTTCCTATCCATGAGCATGGTATGTTCTTCCATTTGTTTTTGTCCTCTTTTATTTCACTGAGCAGTGGTTTGTTTAAAACACCAAAAGCAACGGCAGCAAAAGCCAAAATTGACAAATGGGATCTCATTAAACTAAAGAGCTTCTGCACAGCAAAAGAAACTACCATCAGAGTGGACAGGCAACCTACAGAACGGGAGAAAATTTTTGCAATCTACTCATCTGACAAAGGGCTAATATCCAGAACCTACAAAGAACTCAAACAAATTTACAAGAAAAAAACAAACAACCCCATCAAAAAGTGGGCAAAGGATATGAACAGACATTTCTCAAAAGAAGACATTCATACAGCCAACAGACACATGAAAAAATGCTCATCATCACTGGCCATCAGAGAAATGCAAATCAAAACCACAATGAGAGACCATCTCACAACAGTTAGAATGGCGATCATTAAAAAGTCAGGAAACAACAGGTGCTGGAGAGGATGTGGAGAAATAGGAACACTTTTACACTGTTGGTGGGATTGTAAACTAGTTCAACCATTATGGAAAACAGTATGGCGATTCCTCAAGGATCTAGAACTAGATGTACCATATGACCCAGCCATCCCATTACTGGGTCTATACCCAAAGGATTATAAATCATGCTGCTATAAAGACACATGCACATGTATGTTTATTGCGGCACTATTCACAATAGCAAAGATTTGGAATCAACCCAAATGTCCATCAGTGACAGACTGGATTAAGAAAATGTGGCACATATACACCATGGAATACTATGCAGCCATAAAAAAGGATGAGTTTGTGTCCTTTGTAGGGACATGGATGCAGCTGGAAACCATCATTCTTAGCAAACTCTCACAAGAACAGAAAACCAAACACCGCATGTTCTCACTCATAGGTGGGAACTGAACAATGAGATCACTTGGACTTGGGAAGGGGAACATCACACACCGGGGCCTATCATGGGGAGAGCGGAGGGGGTAGGGATTGCATTGGGAGTTATACCTGATGTAAATGACGAGTTGATGGGTGCTGACGAGTTGATGGGTGCAGCACAG